>NC_056743.1:3609505-3763344 GCF_019279795.1 Protopterus annectens | reverse complement strand
TTTTCTTTCTTGACGAAGGTATTGAGGTCGCTTAGGTCCAGGATGGGCCTCCAGTCCCCTGTTTTCTTTGGAACTAAAAAGAACCTTGAGTAAGTCCGAATCCTTGCTGGTCCGCTGGGACTGGTTGGATGACTTTTTCTAGCAGCTTTGAAATTTCTATAGCTGCTGGCTCTCAGATGGGGCGGTACATCTGGGAGTCTTTTCTTTGGAATGGGATGGGATAGAAAGGGTATGTTGTAACCTCTGGTAACTACGCTTTACCCACTTGTCTGTAGTTATATTTTGCCAGGCCTGAGGGTATAAAGCTAAGGACCTCGACTGCCTCCAGAGCAGGACAGTCGGGCCTCCTCTCAGGAGTGCTGGAAAGGTTTACCAGGGAGTGTATCCCTGTCACCTTGATGCTGCGGACCCCTCTGCCGCCAGGGCGCCTTCCACCTCTGCCCCTCCTCTGCCTCTAGAAGGCATCACCCTGTGTGCCTGAGAAAGATCCTTGGGGTTTTGAACCACATTTTCCCACCACGCTGCCCTTTGGGGTACGGTCTGGTTGGGGTGGAAAACGGACTCCGACAGCAGAAAGAGTCTTTCCCTCCTGTTCACACGGGTAAGGGTCCCCTTTACTTTGGGGCCAAAGAGACTGGCACCGCCAAATGGGGCGTTAGTAAAGGAACACTTGAAGGCTTCCCGCAATGAACATAAGCGCATCCAGGATTGTCTGCGAAGAGCAATCGCTGGAAGTTGCTGCCCTACTCGAACCTTCGGCTGCGTAAAAATCAGCCTCATGGACGAAGTTCACAATGGATGTAAGGGTATTAAGTTGCGCTGTCACCTTCTCTGAGACAGCAGCATCTGTAGTACCCTGGAGGGTATCTCCCAACTCTTTGACTAGATCCTCTGTAGTAGTGTAAAATGGGTCAAATAGTTCAGGGATCGCATGGAAAAGCCGCTGAACTAAAAATGCGCTGCATACCTGTCCATAGTCCTAGAATCTTTATTAGGGGATGGACAGATGAGGAAGATTCCGACATCTCTTTTTCGTGGCGCTGCCACCACCATAGCCCACTGGAACTCCTTTTGTTAGGTAGGTCTTGTCCTGAGGTGCAGTGATATATTTATTGGGTTTCCTTGGGACTGGTTCCACTGTGTCAGGAGCCTCACACCCTTGAGCAATAAGTTCCATTAATTCAAGGGCGGAGTGACCCAGGAGGAAGAAGGGCGAGCAATCGATGCCTTCAGCAAAACTGACTCATCCTCAGAAGGGGAAGGGACTGCCAGTCACCTCTCTGTTTCAGGATCTCCAATATGTCCGAAAAAGAGACATCTTCTGAAGGTGACTTAGGGACCCTTCTGACTCATCTAAGTCAGTATCGGATGTCAAGGATTCTTGTGGAGAATCCAAGTGTCTCCTCTTACACAATCTTTTCCTAGGGACTTCTTCGTGGGGAGCATCCAAGAAGCCTCCGAGGAAGAGGGGCACCTCCAGGTGGCTGAGACACTGGTGCTCGACGCTTGGATGTGGCCGGGTGCAGAGGAGGATAATGGCCCTTTATGGGGAGGAGAGGTTGCTTCCACTGATGTGGTTGTCTGGGTAGACAACACCTTCCTCATTAGGTCGAACCCCGGTCCCGAATCAAGAATCTCCGGTTCAAGAAATGGGAAGAATACCCAAACAGGCACCGAAGGCATCGACTCGAGGACGGAGCCGAATCGATCCGCCGAGGCCCCGAGGGGAAGAGTCGGAACCGAACGCCGGTTCGACTCGCCCCGGAACCAAGGACAGATCGCCGGCCCGAGACTCCGTATCGGGTAACGACGGAGTCTAGGTGAGAGGAACAGACCGAGAAAAGGACGGTTCTGGACCCGAGGGCTCCACAATCAGAAGATCAACCTCTTCCGGCTCCAAAGACTGGACAGGTCTTGGAGGAGGAATGGATGGAGACACTGGCAGGCTCTCAAGTGTCGACACCCACTGGGTCGACACAGAACTAAGCTTGCACAGGGCCTAATGCTCCAATAACTTCTGCACCACACATCCACATCGACATCGGAGAGTTTGGAAGAAGAACGGGTCGAAGGAACCGAAGACGGAGCCGACCTCAATAAAGTCGAAGGAGGGAGCTCCATCACCGGTTCCAAGACTCGAGGCTCAGGAACAGACACCAGTTGAACACTCGGCCCCGAAGTCTGTGGAACCGGTGATCTTTTAGTTATGTACTCACCATAACTTCAGATGTTTGGGATCCATCTCGCCTACATTCTGAATGATGGGTTCGGAGCCGATCCCTCGGCTCCGACTTAAGCACGCTTATGCCAAAGAGCGAAGTCTCTTATTGGCTGAGCTTACTATATCCCAGGATGCACCACCACCAGTCCCCCAGATCTAGTTTGTCCGCATACATGCACACATGCATACCCTGCTTATATAACATCGTCAGATGAAACAAGATAAAAACAGTGGAGCTCAAAACCGTTCAATCTCTTCTGATCTGCAAGGCAGGGGAAGGAGGGTAGATCAGAATGTAGATGGATCCCAAACATCTGAAGTTATGGTGAGTACATAACTAAAAGATGTTATGTGATCCTATCTCTACATTCTGAATGATGGGACAGCGCCCCTAGCACCTGAATCCTGGGTGGCTCACTGGAAAACACTCCTGAGTACCGTGGAACCAAATGATGCTCGCCCCTTAGATGCCACATCCAATTTGTAGTGGGAAATGAAAGTGTGCGGGTTGGACCAAGTAGCCGCAGCACAAATTTCCGATATAGCGAGCTTGGAATGAAAAGCTATAGAAGTATCCATAGCTCTGGTAGAATGAGCTTTGATAGATGATGCAAGTTGCTTATTCGAAGAAGAATAGGCCTGAGTTATGCAATCTCTGATCCATTTTGAGATTGTAGCTTTGTGATGGTTTGGCCCAATTTATTATCTGAGAAGGACACAAACAACTGGTCTGACTTACGAAGTTGCTGAGTCCTGTCTAAATAGAAGCGTAATTGCCTGTGAACATCCAATTTATGGAGAGTGTATTCTGCTTCATTAGAGAATTTTGGAAAGAAAACTGGTAGTTCTAGAGATTGTTGAAGACAGAACTAGAGCAGACCTTTGGGACAAAGGATGGATTAGGCCTAAGTGATACTCTATCTTTGTGGAAAATCAAATACGGTGGTTTAATAGACAGGGCTTGAAGCTCTGAGACTCTTCTTGCAAGTAATAGCCACTAAGAATGCCGCTTTCCAAGACAGATATTTTAATTCGCATGTAGCAGCCGGTTCAAAGGGGAGATGTTAATGCGCCAAGCACCAAATCAAGATCCCACGGAGGTGCAGGATGAAAACTGGTGGTCTTAACAGACTCGCACCTTTAATGAATGTTTTGCATAGTCTGCTGCTCATCAAAGGAGGATCCGTGGATTCATGGAATTTAGAGATAGCAGCTAGTTGAACTTTAATAGTTGAGACAGAAGATCCCTGATTAAACAGGGATGTTAAGAATTTCAAAACCTCTGGGACAGGAGCAGTGATAGGGTCTAAGCCCTTGAGTTGAGCCCAGATAGCAAACCTCTTCCACTTACTGAGGTACAATTTGTTAGTGGTGGGTTTGTGGGCGAAGATAAAATGTGAACAACTTCCGGTCTAGTGTGTGACTTCTAACTAAGGTTGGAAGTGGAGGAGCCAAGCTGTCAATTTCAGAGATTGAAGGGACTGATGCCAATGTCCCGACTGATGGATTAGCAATCCGGATCAGGTCTAAGGTCCACGGATCGTCCACTGCATGCTTTTTCAGGTAAGGAAACCATATCTGACGAGGCCAGTATGGGGCAATCAGAATCATTGAAGACCCAAGCTGAGAAGCTTTTTGAATAACTTTGGGAAGGAGTGGAATTGGAGGAAAAGCATAAAGTAACCCTGTTGGCCAAGGTTGTGCTAGGGCATCCATGGCTGGTACTTCTTGATGTGGAATCAAGGAGAAGAACCTTTGGCACTTGGTGTTTTGTGGAGTCGCAAATAGGTCGCAGCACGGCGTCCCCCATTTCTTGAAAACCTGGGCTGCTACTGTGCGGTTTAGAGACCATTCGTGAGGAGAGAGAATTGTCCTGCTTAATTTGTCCGCCAATACATTTGACTTTCCTGGATGTGGGTCGCTACCAAGAAGCGGTTGGTAGCTACAGCCCATTCCCACACTCTCATGGCCTCTCTGCAAAGGGATATGATCTGGTCCCTCCTTGTTTGTTCAGATACCAAACCACCGACATGTTGTCTGTGTGGATGGCGATGATGCCCTGAGGAAGAAACTTGTGTAAGGCCTGTAGGGATAGAAGTACAGCCCTCATCTCCAGCACGATGATGTGGAGAAGAGCTTCGTCCGGAAGCCAGGAGCCCTGAACTAGCCTGCCCAGACAATGCCCCCACCCTATCTGGGAGGCATCTGTCGTCAGGGTAACCACTGGAGGAGAACAAAGGGTTTTCCTGATCCAAGTTGGATGTCTGAAGCCACCAGCTAAGGTCCCTTTTGCATATTTCCGTAATCATGATGTGATGATTGAGGGAAGATCTTGAAAGGACCATTGAGTTGACAAGAGCCACTGAAGAATCCTCATGTGTAACCTTGCTAGAGGAACTAAAAGTACCGTGGCAGACATTGAGCCTAGAACCTGTAGGACCATCCTGGCTGGGGCTTTGGATCTCGAGATCAGAGCTTGAACTTGGCCCTGTAAAGTTCGGATCCTTTCGGCAGGAAGAAAGACGCGATCAATCTTGAGTCTATCTCTGCTCCTATAAACTTTATGCGCTGAGAGGGCAGCAAGACAGACTTTGACCAATTGAATGTAATCCCTAGGGAAACACCCAGGAGATGGTGGCTTTGAGGTTGTCCATAAGTAGATGCCTGGTGGTGGCAGTCAGGAGCCAGTCGTCGAGATAGGGAAACACTTGGAATCCAAGACTCCTCAGGTGAGCCGTCACTACTGCCAAACACTTGGTGAACACCCTGGGGGCTGTGGTGAGACCAAAGGCCAGAGCACAAAATTGGTATTGACTGACTCGCACGCTGAAGCGCAGATACCTTCTGGACGCCTGATGTATCGGTATGTGATAATAGGCCCTTGAGGTCTATGGAGCACATCCAAACATCCTTCTCCA
The DNA here is from genome assembly GCF_019279795.1 of Protopterus annectens. NCBI lineage: Eukaryota > Metazoa > Chordata > Ceratodontiformes > Protopteridae > Protopterus > Protopterus annectens. The sequence continues at coordinate 3,758,205 of NC_056743.1, read as the reverse complement.
ACAATGGGAGAATGGATTGCAACGTGACCATTCGGAATTTGGATTTCGTGGACGGATAGGTTCAGTCTGCTGAGATCCAATATTGGTCTCAGGTCCCCTGTCTTTTTTGGCACTAAAAAGAACCTGGAGTAATTTCCTGATCCGATTTGGTCTGTGGGGACCGTTGGATGACTCCTTTTCTAGCAGCTTTAAAGCTCTGGCTGCTATTTCCCTTGACTGGGTGGTGGGTCCGGGATTCTCTTGGACGGAGGGGTGAGTATTTGAATGGGATGGTGTAACCTCCGGCAATTATCCAAGCACCCATCTGTCCTGAGTGATTGACTCCCAGGCTTTTAGGTGCTTGGCAAACGACACCCGACTGGCTCGAGCAGCACAGCTGGGCAATCCCTCATGTCGGTGGGAGGCTGAAGAGCCAAAGGACTCAAGGGTCTCCAGAATTGCGGGCCCTCTGTCACCTCTGGGACGGCGCCTCCTGAAAAATTTCCCCCTCTGCCTCTGGACGAGGAATCTTCCTGCTGTTGGGAGAAAACTTATAGATTTTCGAACCACATTTTCCTCCTTTGGCCTTGGGGTAAGGCCGAAGGGAGTGGAATAACGGGCCCACGGCAGATAATTTTCCCTCTTGCTCACAGCGGTAAGGGTGTCTTTCACCTTGGGTCCAAACAATGAGGACCCATCAAAGGGAGCGCCGTGAAGGAAGACTTGAAGGCCTCCGCAAACTGACACACGAGCCAGGCTTGTCTAATGAGCCACGCCTGTGCCTGCAGCCGCCTACCCTTCGGCGCATAGGAAATGAGCCTCATGGACGAAGTTAGCAATTGACGTAAGGATAGCCAACTGAGAGCTAACGGACTGGGCTAGCTGCTCAGGTAGGTTACCCGAGAGGGAATCTGACAACTCCTTGACCAGATCCCTCTGAAGCCTGGTAAAATGTGCCAAATAATTCAGAGACCTTAAGGTAAAGGCCGCTGAAGTCAGGGTGCGCTTCCGCACCTATCCATACTCCTAGACTCCTTATTAGGAGGATGGATGGACGCTGAAGCCTCTGCCACGTCCTGTTGTGTAGCAGATGCCACCACCATGGCATCTACAGCCACTTTAGTAAGGAACTCCTTCTCGGGGAGCAGATAAGAATTTGTTTGGACGAAGGGACTGGTTCCACGGTATCCGGATGTTCCCTTCGACAAACTAAATCCAGAAGCTCGTCAAGGGCGGAGACACCCAGGAGGCGGAGGGCTGAGCCCCAAAGGCCTTGAGGAGCACTGATTCGTCCGCAGAGGGGTTTGGACATCCAGCCTCATTGTTTGAGGATCTCTAAGATGTCTGCAAAGAGACATCATCCGAGGACGACTTAGGGGACCCTCCGCATCATCCATATCAGTGTCGATGTAATAGACTCGGGAGTCCGTGCTTCCTCTTGCACGATCTCTTCCTTGGGGTTCCTCTGAAGACAACTCAAGAACCCTCAGGAGGAGGGGAACCCCACTGGGGTAACCTCAGGCCTCGGGCTCCGCTGGCTACGGACAGGGAACTGCCAAAGACCCAGTCTCCACGCCCAGGAAGGTGCTGGTAAAACCGAGAGATGGCGAAGAGGATTTGGCCAAGGCACTCCTCATGGCCCTGAAAGCCGGACCCCCAGAATCCTGGGAGGTCCGGTCTCCGGAGCCATGATGGTAGACGGAAGTCCCGCAGTCAAGCACCGAGAGGGAGGCTCGAACCGAAAGCATAGGTCCCAAACATCACCCTCGGTCCAGCCGAAGAAGTCCAGCGTACAAACTCGGACCCGAGGCCGGGTTGGAGTAAGGGTCGGAGCCGACCCTGAGATCTCCACCGGCTCCAAGAGCACCTGTTCGACAGAGCAAGCAGTCGGAGGAGGAATGGCAATGGGTGGCATGGTCATCGGCTCCAAGCCAACTGGGTCGGAACCGAAACAAATTTTTGGAAGACTGGGACTGGAACAGTCTTTGGAGCACCCTGTCTATATCAGAATCCGACATTCTCAAGACCGAGAGGAAACAGAACGGGTTCGAAGACCTCTCCTCGGCCCCAAGGGACTAGGGGACCGCTCGAGGCGACTCGATGAGAATCGGCGCCGAGGAAACACACACCAGATTCCATCGGTGCCGAGGTAGACTTGCGCCGAGGAGGAAGTGTCTGAGCGACCCTTGTCGGCCCGAGGCAGTGGAGCCGACGGTGACGCCTCTCGATGCCCCAGCTATCGGCTCCGAAGCCCGAGGAGTCGATACTGAGGCATCGAGGCAGACCGTTTCACCTCGGCTCAAGTCTTTGGAGCCGAAGGAGAGGCCTGCCTAGGTCTTGGCAGTCGGATCCACGGACTGGTCGGAACCAAGCCCTCTTTTGGCAGGAGCCGGAGAGGAAGACAAGGCTTCTTCAAAAGAGGGTTTAATTAACCCTTTGAGAATCAATTTATTTTCCTCTCCTGGAGGACCCTTGAGGAAAAAGCGTGACATACGCTGCATGACTCCTGCAAGTGCTTTGCCCCTAAACAATATACACAAAGTAGATGGTCATCAGTAACAGACATCTTAAAAGCACATTTAGAACATTTTTAAAGCCCAAGGCCTAGGGGTTTGAGACATGATGTTAAACAATTTCTGACAGGAAATTTAACAACTGTAGATTCTGTGACAAAACCCAAGGCTTACAGTAATAGTAAAACACAACCTTAGCTGTAATAACCGGGAACTTTAAACCACTAAAAACTTCAGTTATAAAGGTTGACCAAAAAGGCCCTGGATTGTAAGGGGGGGCCGAAACAAACTCAACCCAATCACACACAACAAATTTCACTACTCAAACGTACACAAAGGCAGCAATAGCCGTTAAAACGGCTTTTGTGATATAAAAGCAAAAAACTGACAGAAAAAGTAGATAATAAAAGCTACTCAGCCCAGCCAGCTCGAGACCACGTCTTTGCAGGAAGCGGCAAACGAGATCTGGGGACTGGTGGTGGTGCATCCTGGGATATAGTAAGCTCAGCCAATAAGAGACTTCGCTCTTTGGCATAGCGTATCGAGCCGAGGGATCGGCTCCGAACCCATCATTCAGAATGTAGGCGAGATAGGATCACATAACATCTAACTTTACTCGAAGAGCTCGGAGCCGATGACTTGGGCTCCGACGTCTTCGATTCCTTCCAGGATTTCGATGCCTGGTCAGAAGCATCCAGAGCCTCCTGAAAAGAAGGTTTTAATAATCCTCTGTCCATGAGTTTCCTGCGCCTATCAGTCATGACCCTCCCACTAAAAGAGTGACAGATTGAACAGTCCTCTTGTAAGTGGAGAGAGCCAAGGCAGTAGACGCAGGAACTATGGTTGTCAGTCACTGACATTTTTTGGCCACACTGACAATGCTTAAAACCTGATTTCACTTTATCAGACATTTTACAAGTAAGATAAGAGTCAAGTCCAGTATAATAGTCAAATCCGGTGAAAAAAAGTCAAATCCGATCGAAAAGTCAAGTCCGGTGTCAAATTTAAGTAGGGTTGGTAGGCCCCGAAAAACTCTAACCAATTAATAAACTTAACGGTACCGAGAATTCAACCTACTCAAACACACATACACTCAGTATATCAACTAATCCTTTCTGTTGTCTATGAGAACAAATTATCCAATAAAATATAACAAAAATAAGTTATATCTTAACTTAAGATGCTCGAGCTAGCTCCCAGCGATGCGAACGCAGCAGCGGCAAACTAGATCTGAGGTAAAGGCAGAGGGGGATTGTGGGTATTAGATTGTCTCGAGCTTCTTCTCGATGCAGAGCTTGCAAGCGGCCGACACGGAGCCGAGGATCGGCTCCAAACCCATGTGTAAAAACAAACGGCGAGATTGAACACTATCACATTTATTTTTTATACTGATAGTTATGTATACTGTTCTTCAGTGATTAAAGCTTGCTTACTTTGCACTTGGTAGTTAAGATGATTTTTAAGTGGTAGATCTGACAGGAAACACTATGAATTATTTTTTATACTGATAGTTATGTATACTGTTCAGTGATTAAAGCTTGCTTACTTTGCACTTGGTAGTTAAGATGATTTTTAAGTGGTAGACCTTTGCTTCCATAACCACAAAACAGCATGCTTTAAAAACAATTCTTACCTTTTACTAAAAACACTAATGAACTGTAAAATGTGCACAATGTTTAAATTTTGAATAGCTAAAATTTCTTCACAGAAAGCTATGATGAGTTCAAGGATGGTAAGGTTTTGCCAAGGTAATGTATTCACTCTTCTGCCTTTAAGAATATACTGTAATAGCAGGTTGCATGTATTGTCCAAGTAAAACAGTAAAATAACATTACACGATTACAGCAGGACAGTTGGTCAAATTCTCTACACCTAACAGCATTGTTCAAGTACACTAGATCAAAGTTACCATATGGAAACGGAGGTTGTTCTCCTGACTTTTCTACATGGTAACCCAAAGGATTGTTTGAGACAGGAAAAGGAAAACAGACATTTTAGTCAGGGGTTAAACAGTGTACTGCATGCATCAGTGACGTACACCAACCCACAGGCAGAGTAGCTTGTAAGGGGGGGGGGGGGGTCCTGCATGGCTGGATATGCAAAAACAAGGGGTGAAAACCTGTAGTTTTACTAACTGAAAGGCAATGTCGTGTTTTGCTCTCTTCAAGAATAAAATGGCGAGGATCCACACAAAATAAACATCATGACATGTTTAATAGGTTCATACATGCTTTCTTAGCTAATGAACTGTAAGCATCTTAAGAAGCTTAGCCTTATGCTCCTATGGTAGCTTCTAGTACTTATATGAATAACCCAGAGATAGGCTGAATAAAGATATGTTGGGACATTTCTTGCCCCAATCCACGAGGGACATGGATGCTAAACTGGGGTGAATTTGTAGTTGCCCATCCTTAATTCAAATTATATTTGAATAGTGTAAGAGAAGTATTTTGTTTTATGTGGTATTCTCCGATACAAATCTATCCCTCCAACATGTTCTATTTAGGGTGTGCAACAGAGATCCCTTAAGTGGTTGTTTTTGACACCACTGGACTTATGAACGTGTAATAGGTCTGATGAGTAAGGCTTGCCGAAGCTATATACTCAAGGCAGTGAAATAAAGAAGTGACGCATTCTGAAGACACAAAGTGGAAAACTAAAGGTTTTCTTAGCTGCATTTACTCTTCCAATGAAGAATGACAAAAAGTACACAAATATGTCATCACATTCACACACAGCAAACGGGGCAAGCTCCCGCAGGCTATAAACATTATGAAAAAAACAATGTAGCCACAAGGGCTACAGTAAATATTACATGCAGGGATAACCTGGAGTTGCAGGTCGGACAAAATCAGAATGACTTGACAAAACCCACATGGATGTATAGTTAGTTATGTGCAAAAAAGTACAGTTTTGTACCTACCATAAATGTAGATGTTCGAAGATCCACATTGCTGCAGTCCTTACACTTGGGTAGTCCGCTGTCCTCGGTCGGCCCGAATATCAAAGTATAAGGCTGACGTCGGTCAAGGCGCATTTGACTGACATCAGAACGTCAGGGTACAAATGCGCATGACCGACGTCATATCCTCAGTCTTTTCTTGCCCCAGATGTCAGAAGACCCTAAAAAGAAAGGTCAAAGCCAAAAGACAGCAAACAACCAACCAACCACCCTTGCAGTAATAATATGTACAATATACACAATATATACCATATTGACAACCCAACCCACACAACCACCTCTAACCACAGAGGGGAAGGAGGGAGGGTAAATTGGACTGCAGCAATGTGGATCTTCGAACATCTACATTTATGGTAGGTACAAAACTGTACTATGTTCTTCATCTCACATTGCTGCAGTCCTTACACTTGGGTAGAATCCCAAAGCAGAGGAAAGGGAGGATGGCAAAACTATAAAGAAGCAGGAGCTGCCAAAATGCCCTGCAAAATAGCAGTGGCAAAACCAGCCCTAGATTTAGAGTAAAGTGGAAGGTGATAATGCCTAGAGAAGGTATGCACTGAACTCCAAGTAGCTGCCTCCAAAATATCCTTAGTTGCCACCCCTTAAAAAGCTGTCAAGTGGCAGTAGCCCTAGTGGAATGAGGCCTAATCCCAGCTGGAATCTCCTTGCCATGATGGGAATAACAGAAAGCAATGCAAAACCCAATCCACTTAGAAATAGTTTGTTTTGACACAGGCTTGCCCTGAGAACTCAAAGCAAAAGAAACAAATAATTGCTGAGACTGCCTGAACCCTTTAGTTCTGTCCAAATAATATCGCAACTGCCTGTGTACATCTAAAGTGTGCAAAATCTTTTCCCCTTTATTTTGGGGAGTTGCATAAAAAGTAGGCAAATGAATAGTTTGGTTTAAAGCCACACTAGAAACCACTTTAGGCATAAAGGAAGGATTAGTACGTAAAGATACCCTATCCTTATGGAAAATTAAGAAAGGCTCAACCGCCATAAGGGCCTGCAACTCAGAAACCCTTCTTGCAGAAGTAATGGCCAACAAAAAAGCAGTCTTCCATGATAAATATTTCAACTCTGTAGTAGCTGCAGGCTCAAAAGGTTGTAGAGTGAGTTTCTCAAACACAAAATTGAGATCCCAAGCAGGAGTAGGAGCTCTACGTGGGGGTCTTATATTCTTTGCCCCTCTAAGAAATTGCTTGAACAAAGGATGAGAAAACAATGGTGGGTCACAAACATAGTGAGCCGAAATTGCTGCAGCATGAACCTTAATAGAAGAGAAGGACAAACCTTTGTCCAGTAACTCAGTAAGATATTGAAGAGCCACACTTAAATTAGGCTCAGAAACATCAAAATCCTTTGCTGCACTCCAAAATAAAAATCTCTTCCATTTATCTGCGTACACTTTCCTTGTACTAGGCCTTCTAGCTTCCAAAATAACATTCAAAACTTGCTGTGGAAGTTGAGACCCACTATGGTTCAAAACAGAATATGCCAGGCTGTTAGGTGAAGAGAGTGAAGCTTGACATTGAGCAAATGACTGTCCTCCTGAGACAACAGGTGTGGAATCGAAGGCAAAGGCCATGGAGGCTCCTGCCAGGCTTCTCAGTAATGGGTACCAATGCTGTCGAGGCCAATCTGGAGCTATCAAAATCATCCTTGGCTTGTCCTGTCTGGCCTTTAGTAGTACCTTTGGGAGGAGAGGCAGAGGTGGAAAGGCATACACATGAAGATTGCTCCAATTGAAAGAAAGAGCATCCACTTTCCAAGCTGTGGGATGAAACCTTTTAGTGCAAAACTTTGGCAGCTGGTGGTTTAGTGGAGAAGCGAACAGATCTATGTCTGGAGTTCCCCATGACACTGTCAATTTTTGAAATACATGAGGATCCAATTTCCACTCGTGGGGATCCATGATTTGTCTGCTTAACATCTGCTAAGGAGTTCTGTGCTCCCGGCAGAAACCTTGCCTGAAGATTTAGTTGTAAACTGAGAGCAGTCTCCCACAAAATCATTGCTTGCCTGCATAGAGGATAAGAATGTGTTCCCCCTTGCTTGTTGATGTACCACATGACAGTTGTGTTGTCTGTTAGAATCAACACCTGCCCTGGAAGAAGTAAATCCTTGAAAGCTATTAATGCAAACTGGACTGCTAACATCTCCTTCAAGTTGATATGTAGATGTTGGAGTCTGGCAGGCCACTTGTCTTGTATCCACTTTCCATTCAGATGAGCTCCCCAAGCTTTGTCTGGGGCATCTGTCGTTAGAATCTGACTCTCCTCTGGCCGGGTCACAGAGAGTCCCTTGTTTAGGTGACATTCCTGAGCCCACCACAACAATTCCTTTTGAATGCAAGGTATTATTTGAATGACAGTGTCCAGATCCTGGCAGTGGTGTCCATACATTTTTGAGATACCATTGTAACTTCCTCATATGCAGTTTGGCATTGGGAAGCACCAGAATACAAGATGCCATGAACCCCAAGGCTTGAAGGACTGTCCTTGCAGTCAGCCTGGACTGATGAGACAATTGATGAAAGTAAAGGGAAAGATTCTTTTGTTTGTCCGGGGTCAAAAGGCCATCTGGGATGCTGTATTCAGTCTTACACCCAGAAAGCACATGTCCTGAGAGGGTACTAGACTGGACTTTATTTCGTTCATAGAATACCCCAGGCATCTTAGCACTGCTATCACATATTCCAAATGAAGAAGCTCGTCCCTTCCTTGAGCCAGAATCAGGCAATCGTCCAAATAAGGATAGATCTGTATTCCTTTTAGCCTGAAGAAAGCTATCACTGGAGCCAGAACTTTCGTGAACACTCTGGGCAGTAGATAAGCCAAAGGGCAATGCAGAGAACTGATAATGAGAAGTCCCAGCCAAAACGCAGATACTTTCTGCAACTCAGTCTGATAGGAACATGAAGGTAAGCCTCCTTGAGATCCAAAGTTACCATCCAATGATCTTTGCCCAGCAGAGGTAAAAGCTGTTGTAACGTCAACATTTTGAACTTGGGAATGTCCAGATAAGTGTTGAGGATAGATAAATCCAAAATTGGTCTCCACGTGTTCCCCTTCTTTGGTACTAGGAACAGGCGAGAATAAAATCCTAGGCCCACTTCTGGCATAGGGACCGGCTGTATGGCCCCTATTTGAAGTAACAGAGAAATTTGTTTGTGAGCCTCTATTCTTTGCTGAGGAGGAACGTCTGGCATGCCTTTGAAAGGAGGCAAGGTATGGAAATAAAACCTGTAACCTTGGTGTATGATATCCAATACCCATCTGTCTTGGGTAATTAAACTCCAATTTTCCTTGAAAAGTGCCAACCTTCCTCCCAAAGGTGCTGCCAGACGAGCAGGCTCTGGCAGCTGAAAAGGTAGGTCATTGGGTCTGTTTACGAAAGGACTGACCCCTGCCCTCACCCGAAGACTGTGCAGGTGAACTCACTGTTCTAGGCCTGAAAGAGCCCTGAGCTCTGCCCCTACCACGTCTAGACCTACCCCTAGACTGGGAATCATAAGAAGGATACGTCCACCCCTTGGTAGGCCAATTTCTACTAAACTTCGGAGGCTGAAACTGCAAAAAATCTTAAACAGTCTGCATAGACTTAGCCTTGTCTTCCATTTTCTTTAAGACTGACTCAACAGGAGTACCAAACAACACATCAGATTGCAAAGGAGCATCTAAAATCCTTGACTTAACATGGTCAGATAAATTCTGATCCCTCAGCCAGGCGTGCCTGCGAAGAACTGACCCAGTGGCAGCCACCCTAGACGAGGCCTGTACAGCATCAAAACCACATTGCAAAGAATGCTTACCCACCTGTTCAGAAACATGTACTAAATCTTGTAACTCTTTACACTCAATACCTTCCGCCAGAGCATCTACCTTAGACTTCAATTGTGAAAGGAGATAGTTTTGGTATTTCAACATGTGAAACTGGCAATTCAAAGCCCTCATAGCTAGGGTGGAAGAAGTATAAACCTTCTTTCCCCATCTATCCAAAGCCCTGGCCTCTTTATCTGGAGGAACCGGATTTTTAACAACAGAAGCCTTAACACCTTTAGGCCCCTGACTAACAGTTTCTGGGTCCGCCCTAGGACTCTTGAAGAGATACTTATGAGCTCCAGGCACCCTGTAATACCTATCCGGTTTAACAGGAGCAGGAGGCAAAGAATCAGGATTAAGAGACGCCTCTGCAAAAACATCTTCCACCACATCCAGAACAGGAGGTATAGCCAAAGGCCTATGCTGGGGTAAAACAAAATTCCCTAAGCCTTTTCCTGGAATCAGAGAAGTCCTGACCTTCCCACTTAAAATGCTCCCTCATGGAATGAAGGGTCTCTGAAAAGAAAAATCCTCAGGAGGAGAAGCAGAAGGAGTAGAATCATCCACATCAGAATCAGAATAAGGAGAATACTCCTGCAAGTCTTCAGCCGAAGACTCTGAAACATCCAAGCCTGCTCAAAACTCCCAAGCTCAGGTTCCACCCTAGGTCTCTCTTATCAGGAGGGGGCATAGAACCTCTAATCAAAGTAATCAAATCCTCAGCCATTTTAAGCATATGCTTCTTGGGCACAGTCCCTGAAGAACTAGGGGTGACACCAACTGAAGCTAAACCTGGCCTGCCCCTGGGAGAAGCCTTGGAAACAGAAGGAGAGGGCCTAACCACCCTAGGAAGGGAGGGGAGTACAGTAACCTGAGAAGCCCCTTCAGCCTGGCCTGCCTCCTGAGAGGCCACATCTTGCAATAACAAAGTCTCTCCCTGGGACTCCAAAGAAACCTCTGGCAGAACCACCGGCTCCACCGAGATCTCTAAAGAACCGGCGTCCGGTACGGACGGTTCTTCTAGCCTAGGCCTAGCTGCCTTGTCCTTGCGCTTCTTCGAAGAAGCGGGCGTCGGAGCATCCGACGGCATTTTATAATTGCACCGCTTCCCGAAGACTAACCTGGCAAATCTAACCTTCTCTTTATAGTGCGCTTGTTGAATCTAGCACAAGAGCGACACCAAACAACGTCGTGCTCAGGCCCTAAACAAGGAATACACAAAGTATGATAATCTCTATGCGGTATCTGTTTCCCACAAGAAATACAGTTATTCACTTTCTGACATCCGGTAAACCACTGAGGCAAGAAAAAACTAAAATATTCCCCAACGGGGTACTTAGCCAACTTTGACTCTGTCTGAAACTCCGAATTCGAAAAATTTCATAACGCCGAACGGCACTTGCAACGCTGCTTCTGCATCGGACCATGCGGCAAAAAAGACTGAGGATATGACGTCGGTCATGCGCATTTGTACCCTGACGTTCTGATGTCAGTCAAATGCGCCTTGACCGACGTCAGCCTTATACTTTGATATTCGGGCCGACCGAGGACAGCTGACTACCCAAGTGTAAGGACTGCAGCAATGTGAGATGAAGAACATCGTGGAAAACCCACAACTTTGTGAGCCACCCTCCCCAATTCAGTTCAAAATTTTCAGCTTCAAAGACAGACATTTTCAATGGAGCAGCAAAGTGCAGATCATAATCAGGGCTATATTCTTTTAACCTTTAAGCACCTCATGTTCTTACACAGATATAAATATATGAAATTGCTTCTGCACCTTACACAAAGGCTTTAAAGACAAGCCTTTATAACAAAAAAATAGAAGTTCTCTAAAAGGGGGGCTCCAACATGCTATGATTAACTGCAATTTTACCAAAGATATGACATGTTCTTGTGGCCTAGAATATCGTTACGTTTATTACCTCCAATCCCATTTTCGTACCACAAATGAATCCGTACCGTTTGCCTTCAGTTATTCCAACATGGTTTCCTTCACTGTAGCCTTCCTGATAACCTTCACCATGGAACCTACGGAAGATGAACAGCACGAGGCAAGTTTTAATACAAGATTAAACATGTATGAACACTTTTTGGAGCAATAGTTACCTTAACTGGAAGTTAGTTGTCTGCCTAGTATGCAATTATAAAATGAGAGAGGAAAGCACTTCTATTCAATCCATGAACCCATAAAGAAACCATTCACCACTGTGATAAGCTTGTAAGTGTTCTACTCAACAATCAAGCTAGCAGACCAGTGTGCGTGTGTGTGTGTTCAGAATTTATTACTCTCATTAAGGCACTTATGGGGTTATGCAAGGGTTGTTTGCCTTTTGTTCAGCTGCAATCATTTGCATTTGTTTGCTATGAGCTCCTAATGTGGTAAAGACCCCCGCAAAATGACAGTTACAGCAGAAATTATTAGTTATGTACTTATCGTAACTTGGTATCTGTGTTGTCCTCTTCTCATTCGGCTTCAATGATGGATTATGGATTTGATCCTCTGATCCAACTCCTCCACCTCCTCAGATCGAGTTTGCTCCCCTTATAAAACAGAATATAGAGAAGAAAATAAGAAATCAAAAGATCCACCTAGAACATAAGATCTAACAAAGGCGGTTCCAGATCCTCTAGAAGTAAACATTTTTCAGAGAGGGATGGTTGGGCAGGAAGGTGAAGCTGAATGAGAAGAGGACAACACAGATACCAAGTTATTTTAAGTACATATCTAAAAAAAATCTGATTTTGTCCTTCCCATTCTGCTTCACTGAAGGGTTGGAATCTCCAGCTTCATTTCTTGGGTGGCCTCAAGGAAAGCTATGCCGGAGCACCGAACACCACCAAGGAACTCTGCTCTTGGACAACATATCTAACCTATAATGGGGTCACGAAGGTATGATATTTCGCCCAGGTGGCTGCAGCACAAATGTCATCAATAGGAATCCTACATGAAAAGGCTGCTGACGCAACAATGGATCTTGTTGAATCGGCTTTTGGAAGACCAGGCAACTTCAAACCATTCTACTCATAAATAAAGGAAGTGCAACTAGTAATCCACTTCACTATTGTCACTTTTGACACTGCCTGACCTTTACGATTAGGTGAAAGAGACAAACAACTGTTCTGATTTTCTGAACTGTTTCAGCCTATGGAGACAGAAACATAGCTGTCTGTGAACATCAAAGAAATGTAGCAGGTATTATTTGTTGGAATAGTTAGGAAAGAACACTGGCAAGTGAATGCATTGGTTTATATTAGCTGTAGTGGCGACCTTTGACATGAAGGATTGGTACAGTGGGACACCCTATCTTTGTGAAAGATTAAGTAGGGAGGTTTGGGTGACAGCGCCTGCTATTCAGACAATCTTTGTCAAAGATTAAGTAGGGAGGTTTGGGTGACGGCGCTTGCTATTCAGACAATCTTTGTGAAAGATTAAGTAGGGAGGTTTGGGTGCAGAGCTTGCTATTCAGACAATCTTTGTGAAAGATTAAGTAGGGAGGTTTGGGTGACGGCGCTTGCTATTCAGACAATCTTTGTGAAAGATTAAGTAGGGAGGTTTGGGTGACAGCACTTGCTATTCAGACACCCTGTTTGCTGAAGTAATGAGAACAAGTAGCCTGGGACATCAACAAGGAGGAACCCACTCGCACCCTCTCTGCAAAGCGGCCATCAGAACAAGCAGCCTGGGACATCAACAAGCAAGGAGGGACCCACTCGCACCCTCTCTGCAGAGCGGCCATCAGAACAAGTAGCCTGGTACATCAACAAGCAAGGAGGAACCCACTCGCACCCTCTCTGCAGTGCGGCCATCAGAACAAGCAGCCTGGTACATAAACAAGTAAGGAAGAACCCACTCCCACCCTCTCTGCAGAGCGGCCACGAGGCTTTGATAACGGGTGATCGCTTCAAACCGCTTTCTACTTGCATCACATGTGCTGGGGGAAATTCAACATTAGCAGACATGGTAACCAAACTGATATTGATGCTCCATAAGTGGTCCCTCAGTAGCAAATGAGATAAATAGACCATTGAGGTCTGGTCTCCCTAAACGTGTGTATGTATATATATATATATATATATATGTATATATATAAGATATAATATAATATATATATATATATATATATATATATATATATATATATATATATATATATGTATATATATATATCTATATATATATATATATATATATATATCTATGTATATATATAATGTGGGATCCGTACAGATCCGACGGCACTTCTTGCTGAAGCAGAAATCACATAACATACTTAACCAAAAGTGCTGTTGAACAGCACTTTTGGATAAGTATGCTCGATGTGCCGGTCGCACTACGGTGCGGTTAAGGGAAATGTCCCTTTTCCCCACTGTAGTGCGACCTCGGAGTGAGAATATAGAAGTGGGGGGGAGTACAGTCCCCCACACGGGGGGGGGGGGGGATGCAGGGGGCTTGCCCTCCTGTATAAAAGATTGTGTTTTTTTTTTCTAACGCACTTTAACGAAAGTGCTTTTTCGGTGAAACCGCTTTCGTTAAACTGCGTTCGGTTATTTTGGATTCGGACCATTGAACTTTTGTTCAACAGTCCTAGATCCATATTAATTAGATATATATAGATATATATATATTTATCTAGATTTTACACACACATATATATACACATATATATATCTATATATATATATATATATATATATATACACATATATATATCTATATATATATATATATATATATATATATATATATATATATATATATATATAGAGAGAGAGAGAGAGAGATGTATTGAGATGTATATATATATATATATATATATAAACATATATATATATATATATATAAACAGACCGCATGGCATTTAACATATGCAAGTGTGTGTTTTGAGTCTGTCTCCACTTCCCTTTCTCTCCCTTAATTTATGAGGAAGGTGACAGTAGCACTTCTACCAAAACTTTATTTGAAATGGAAGTTAGCCCTTTCCAGACTTTCAAAATGCGTTTACATAAAGGTGAGCTTGTGGCTATGAATACTGTAATGCAACTCAGATAAAAGCAGCAGCTCAATTGTGCAATGTAGCAGAAAAATGGCAATGTGAAATGTGTTAACTGGAGCATTGAGTATAGAGCAAGTACCATTCTGTGTGGAATTGTTTACATTTTATAGTGAAATGTATTAACTGGAGCATTGTTCGAGTATAGAGCAAGTACCATTCTGTGTGGAATTGTTTACATTTTAAAGAGCAAGTATTCTGCGTGTAATTGTTTACATTTTATAGTGAAATGTGTTAACTGGAGCATTGTTCGAGTATAGAGCAAGTACCATCCTGTGTGGAATTGTTTACATTTTATAGTGAAATGTATTAACTGGAGCAATGAGTATAGAGCAAGTACTATTCTGTGTGGAATTGTTTACATTTTATAGTGAAATGTGTTAACTGGAGCATTGAGTATAGAGCAAGTACCATTCTGTGTGGAATTGTTTACATTTTATAGTGAAATGTATTAACTGGAGCATTGTTCGAGTATAGAGCAAGTACCATTCTGTGTGGAATTGTTTACATTTTATAGTGAAATGTGTTAACTGGAGCATTGTTCGTGTATAGAGCAAGTACCATTCTGCGTGGAATTGTTTATATTTTTGAACAGTGTAAAATATGGTGACAGAATGTGTAATAGTTTGCCTAATCTAGTTAACAAAACAGGTCTTGAAATGTTGAAAATATTGATATCAGATTTGCTCCCTTTCCTTTAGCAATGTGTGTGAGCGAGCTTGTGAGTGTTGCCCATCTTCCCGCAAGTTTAGATGTTAAGTTGTCAATCTCACCTTCATTCTTGCTTGATGGGTTCGGAGCCGATCCTCGGCTCCGACTCGGCACTTGCTAAGCTCGAGAGTCACTTACCAGCTCGAGGCAGCCCCATATCCCATGATGCAAGGCGGTAAGTACCCAGATCTCGTTTGCCGCTTCGCTGATGAGGTCCTCCTTTTACCAGCTCCTTGTAAGTGATTTATACACTACTGCTATTGCCCCTTTTTCAGTTTAAAGTTAATTTTAAACTTAAATTTAATAGTTTTAGACTAGTTTTAGTCCTTTCCTGACCAAAATTCCCTCTCTCCTTTAAAGTTTTTAGTCAGGCCTTCTCCCATCCCATCCTCCCCCTTGTTAGGGTGTGTGTGTGTTTGTGAGAGAATAGTTTTTTTCTCTCTCTTTTTTTTTTTTTTTTTTTTGGGGATTGTAATATTTCTTGGACAGGTGTTGTGTGTGTGTGTTTTTTACACCATGTCTAAGGAAAGGGTCTCAGGCTTTAAGAAGTGTGACTCGTGCTGTCAGAAGATGTCTCTGACAGACTGTCACACTTCTTGCTTATACTGCCTGGGACCTCTCCACCTGCAGGACTCCTGTGCGATTTGTCATTCTTTTAGCCAGAAAGTCCTGCAGGAAAGGAGAAATAAGCTTATTTTGAGGGGCCTACTTAAGCCGGAGGGCTCTCCGGCTAAGTCGGCTCCATCTAAGACTTCTAAGTCTTCCAAGGCCCAGGCTTCTGTGTCCAAGCCTGCGGCCTCGGCTCCGACTCTTTCAGAGTCGAGATCGGCTCCGGCTGGAGCCGATTCTGGTTTGCACAAACCTTCGGCACCGATGGCTATCGGTGCCGATTCTGGTTTGGCCACTTTGGTGTCGGCTCCGATCACCATGTGGCTCAGGCTTCGGTGTCGGCGCCGACCAGCTCCGACACCCTTACTTTTATGTCTGTATCGGCTCCGGCCGGAGCATCGAAACTTTCTGTCGGTGCCAGAAAGTTATCGGCTCCGACAGCTTCCATGGTTTCGTCTGCTCCGATAGTTCCTTCGAGGAAGAGGTCTAGGTCCCCTTCCTTGGAACAGATACTCTCGGCTCCGGCATCTCCTCTCCTCTCGGAACGGAGCCATCGGAGCCGATCATCCAGGTCATCCAGGCTTTCTGACCATGATTTAGAGAGAGTGGTCAGTAGATTATTAAAATCACAGGCACTGGCCCAGATGCTACATAGTCCGTCTCAACAGACGACTATTAGTCCACACCCCATTGCAGTTCCTCCTTCGACTCTACCCCAGAGTTTGGAGTTGGAGTCTTCGGGAATGGTTTCTGCTACGGCTGAGGGACAGATACCCCCTTCTGCTCCTTCAGCCTCTACTCTTATCTCCTCTTCGAGACCTTCCTTAGGAGGGATTCGGTGGTCGGGCTTCCCTGGACTCCTCCGAGGGGGTGAGTGGCATCGGACCCTTGTCCGACCCCACTCTTCCCCTTGGAGCCTCGGCCTTGGTGAGCTCGGCTCCGACATCTGCCTCGGAGCCTTCCCTCTCGGTGGACCCTGGAGTTACTGGTTCTTCGGAATGCGTTCTCTCGGACCTCCCTGGGAGGGGAGCCTTCGAGGTGATGAAGAGTGTGCTGGCCACTGGACTCAGCCAGCAGTCTGTTCCCTTAGCTCCTCCCTCTATGGTGCCTGTCGATATCTCTGCCACTTCTCTTGCTCCCGGACCCAGAGATCCTCCGCCTCAGGTTTCCTCACTGGGAAGAACCCCCTCTTCCGAGGATTCTCCTGATCAGTCAGGGGATCCTCCGCGCAGGAGGACCTGTAAGAGGAAACACGTAGACTCCCCTGAGTATCACTTCAGATACAGACTTAGATGAGTCGGAGGGATCCCCAAGATCCCCCTCTGAGGATGTCTCTTTTTCAGACATCCTAGAACTCCTTAAAGAGAGGGGAAACTGGCCCTCCAATAATCCCTCTGAGGATGAGTCGGTATACCTGGAGGCGTTTGGATCTCGGCCCTCCACCTCCTGGGTGTCTCCGCCTTTCGACCCCCTCATGCAGGTGATTGCTCGAAAGGCTTGGGCTGCTCCTGACTCTGTAGAGCCAGTCCCTAGGAGGCCTTCAAAATTTATTACTGCCCCTTCGGACAAGCAATTCCTCACGAAAGGTGTCCCTGCTGATGCCATGGTGGTGGCAGCTGCCACTAAGGAACTTGCAGATCCTTCCGTTCCTGTCCATCCTCCTAATGACTCCAGGACTATGGATAGGTATGGCAAGCGGATGTTCTCTTCAGCGACCTTTGCTATGCGTTCGCTGAACTACCTATGTCACTTCACCAGACTCCAGAGGAATATCCTTAAGGAGCTAGGTGAAGTAGTACAGGATCCGACAGCTGCAGGGGCTCAAGAAAAAATTGCTTCGCAGCTAGGAACCCTTAATTCTATTGCTAACTCCTCCATCGACTGATATCATATGCAGAAGATGGAGCGAATAGGGCCGCAGGTACAGGAGTGGTGCTCAGGCGCCAAGCCTGGATGCGGCTCTGTAATTTTGCAGATCCTTTTAAGGCGTCCTTCACAAACTCTCCCGTTGATGGTTCTGCTTTGTTTGGCCCTCAAGTGAAGGAAACGTTGACCAGGTGTGAGCAGGACGGCAAGACTTTCTGCCGTAGGGGTCCGTTTTTCCACCCCTTCTAGACCTTACCACAAAGGACAGAAGGGTGGCAAAATGTGGTTGTGGTTCCGCAAATCCCAAGGAGTCACGCCGGATTCACGTGGTCAGTTTACCCCTAGAGGCAGAGGGGGTAACAATAACAGACGCCGCTCTAGAGGCAGAGGGGGTCCGCAGAACCAGGGAAGCAGAGAGCCTCTCTCTGACAAGCCCTTTCAGCATCCCTGAGATGTTGCCTGACTGTCCATCCTTGGAGGCAGTCGGGGGGAAGACTATCGCTGTTACCCAGAAGCCTGGCATTCCCTCACTCAAGACAGATGGGTACAGTCGATCATATCCGAGGGTTACAAAATTCCTTTCGAGGAAAGTCCTTTCTCTCACTCAAATTCCCTTCCAGATGTACCACCCGGTCTAAGGGAAATTGCAGAGTTAGAAGTCTTAAAACTTCTGCAAAAAAGAGCCATTCAGCCAATTACAACAGATCATTCAGAGCCCGGAATCTACTCAAGGTTCTTTTTGGTCCCCAAGAAGACGGGAGACTGGAGACAGATATTGGATCTCAGCAGACTCAACAAGTCTGTGAGGAAGACAAGATTCCGAATGGTCACTCCAGTCAAAGGACAACTGGATGTGCTCAATAGATCTTCAGGATGCGTACTATCACATAAAAATTCACAGACGCTCCAAGAGATTTCTCCGCTTTCGGCTGGGGTCCAGTCATTTCCAGTTCAGAGCCCTGCCCTTTGGTCTCACTACAGCCCCCAGAGTGTTCACGGCTCACCTGAGACGTCAAGGATTCCAGGTGTTTCCGTATCTCGACGACGAGCTCCTTTCAGCCACCACCAGGCATCAGCTTCTTCAAGCCAGGGATTACACAATAAATCTTTGTTCTCAATTGGGCATCTCTATCAACTCCGAAAAATCATCCTTATTGCCCTGCCAGTCTATTACTTTCATAGGCGCAAACTTAAACACTGTTCGGATGTCAGCTACCCTTACAGATCAAAGAATCTCAGACATTCAAAGTCACGTCAGGATCAATCTAGCCAGCAAGAAGGTACTGGCCAGAATGGTTCTAAAGGTGTTAGGCCTCATGGCTGCGGCCATTACCCTTCTTCCCCTGGCTCGCTTCTATATGCGCCTTCTTCAATGGATGTTGTTCACTCAGTGGTCTTACCAACAACTTCCAATGAGTCACCAAATACTGGTGACACAGATTTGCAAGAATCATCTTGCTTGGTGGATCACTTCTCCCAGATTCACCAAGGCAGACAATTTGTACCCCCATCCCCGGTAGCCACTGTCACTACGGATGCCTCCCTGATCGGGTGGGGGGGCATTATCAGGGCAGGATGGTTCATGGGACGTGGCAACCTTTCGAATACCACCTGCACATAAATGTCCTAGAGATGAGAGCAGTGCTTTTAACGTTGCAAGCCCTCAACGACTTTCTTCCCTTAGGGACAATTGCAGTCCACACAGACAACATGTCTGTAGTTTGGTATATCAACAAACAGGGCGGAACCAAGTCCTACCCCTTGTGTCGAAGCTCAGACTTTGGCAATGGGCGATCTCCTCTCATCGGTTTCTGGTAGCAATGCACATCCCTGGGAAAACCAACATTTTAGCGGACAGATTGAGCAGAGCTATTCTCATGCCTCACGAGTGGTCACTCAAACAATCTATAGTGGAAGAGATCTTTCTGGAATGGGGGTCACCCATGTTGCAATCTTTTTGCTACTCCCCAAAACAGCAAATGCCCAGACTTCTTCTCTCTCTTCCCACTGCCAGGCCATCCCCCAAGAGACGCTCTGTCCCAGGATTGGCCCCAGGGACTTCTTTATGCCTTTCCTCCATTTCCTCTGATCCCTCAAGTTATCCAGAAATCAACCGTTTTGAGCGCCAAATTGATTTTCATTGCTCCTTATTGGCCTCGACAAATTTGGTTTCCGTTCCTCCATAGTCACCTTTTGGTGCAGCCGTGGCATCTGGACCCAGTGCCAAATCTTCTGATTCACCAATCCGGTCAGCTGCACCGGTCTATCCCTTCTCTCAACCTCACAGCATGGTTGCTCCACTTCCTTCCTTAGCCAGGCTTCCTTTGATCTCTAACCCAGTTAGAGACATCATAGTAGCTTCACTAAAATCCTCTACCAGGAGGATTTACACAAGCAAATGGAAACGTTTCTCTTATTGGGCTAAGGCCAAGAATATTGATCCCTTCACTGCTCCAGTTCAAGCAGTTTTGGATTTCTTAGCGGAGATTTTTCACACGGGCTCCTCTTCTTCCACAGTCAAAGTTCAGTTGGCTGCTATCTCAAACTTTCATGTCGGGTTCGCAGATCACAACATTATGTCCCACAGGCTTTGTAGAGCCTTCTTAAAAGGAATTTTCCTCCTGAAGCCTCCAGTGAGGAGTCCTCCTCCTCAATGGGACCTAAATTTAGTGCGGACATCCTTGATTCTTCCCCCCTTCGAGCCAGCTGTTTCTTGTTCCCTGAAATTTCTTTCATGGAAAACTTTATTCCTGGTTGCTATTACATCGGCTAGGAGGGTGTCTGAACTTCATGCTTATCTGTTCGCCCCCCCCTATTTGGTCTTCCACAAAGACAGAGTATCATTGAGAACTAATCCGACCTTTTTGCCTAAGGTCGCCTCAAAGACTAATTTGAATCAAGCCATTGATCTCCCTGTATTTTTTCCAAACTATTCAAACAGATCGGAACAAAAATTACATTATCTTGATGTCCACTGCCAACTCAGATATTATTTGGACAGAACAAAACAATTCAGGAAATCTGATCAACTCTGTTTCCTATGCTGATAACAAGAAAGGCCTTCCTGTCTCAAAAGTGACCTTGTCTAGATGGCTTTCTTCGGTCATCTCTGAAATTTATCGGTTCAGGGGAAAACAGCTGTGCTCGAAACCTAAAGCACATTCAACCAGAAGCTTAGCTACTTCTACAGCCTTTCAAGCTAGACTTCCTTTAGACACTATTTGTGCAGCAGCCACTTGGGCCACTCCTCATACATTTGTCTCCCATTACAAATTGGATTTGGCCTCCAGGGACAGAGCCAGCTTTGGCTCTACCGTTCTCAAGAGTCTGTTCCATTGAGCCACCCAGGATAGAGGTGCTAGGGACGTGGTCCCATCAAGCAAGAATGAAGGCGAGATTGACAACTTAACATTGAGAAGTTATGTACCGACCATAACGTTCCATGTTAGTTGTCTTCTCTCGCCTTCTTTCTTGCGACCCTCCCTCCTTCCCCCAGGCCTGGACAGACCTTTTTCTACAGGAATTATTCTTCTGAAGACCATACAGTGCTGGTCCTTCTACCATCCTGCAGGTTTTTTTCTCTCCTTTCTTCCTTTGGGAAGTTATTATGCTAGGTGCTATTGCCCTTTTGTCATCAAACGAGATCTGGGTACTTCCCGCCTTGCATCATGGGATATGGGGCTGCCTCGAGCTGGTAAAAGTGACTCTCGAGCTTAGCAAGTGCCGAGTCAGAGCCGAGGATCAGCTCCGAACCCATCAAGCAAGAAAGAAGGCGAGAGAAGACAACTAACATGGAACGTTATGGTAGGTACATAACTTCTCATTTACTTCAGTACACTATTATATATAAAGAATTCTTTATGTGGTTCGATGACCCTTGAATTAATCTGCTAAAAGCATTTACAGAAATAAAGTCTGGCACTTTAAGCAAGAGTAACATTTGAGCTAAAAATATAATAATTAAAGCTTCATTACTTTCTGTAAACTATATTTAGTTTTTGTCTGGTTTAATTATATGTTTGAATATCCGAACAACCCTAGGTCCCAATTAGTTTAGTTAATCGACTTTACTGTATAACACACCCCTTTATCCACTCCCACATCTACATTCAACGTCAACTGACTTCTATCCACAGCACAAACTTCAGTCTCGTGCATCCCTTTCCACCGCAATTAAACCCACTACTTATATTCTGTTACCTACCTGACCAAAGCATCTCCACTGTTACAGCCTCACCAGTACTTCTCTTACCTACCTCACCAAAGAGTCTCCACTGTTACAGCCTCAGCACTACTTATTCTGTTACCTACCTAACCAAAGCGTCTCCACTCTTACAGCCTCAGCACTACTTATTCTGTTACCTACCTAACCAAAGCGTCTCCACTCTTACAGCCTCACCCTCCCTGAACATGTTTTTCATTTCCCTACCTACCTCACTGCTTCTGTCCTTCCCATGCATCACACTAGCTTCTGTCCTTCCCATGCATCACACTAGCCTATCATATGTACAGGCATCCATACTCCCACATACTCCAATAGTTACTCCCACATACTCCAATAGTTACTCCCACATACTCCAATAGTTACTCCCACATACTCCAATAGTTACTCCCACATACTCCAATAGTTACTCCCACATACTCCAATAGTTACTCCCACATACTCCAATAGTTACTCCCACATACTCCAATAGTTACTCCCACATACTCCAATAGTTACTCCCACATACTCCAATAGTTACTCCCACATACTCCAATAGTTACTCCCACATACTCCAATAGTTACTCCCACATACTCTAATAGTTACTCCCACATACTCTAATAGTTACTCCCACATACTCTAAATAGTGAAGGCGTAACCCTTTCATTTTCAATTTCCCCCTCATCATTCCAACTTCTCTTACACACACCTCCTTAAAATCAAAATATTCCCCCAAAACTTTTCGGCATTTTCTTGCTTGCAAAAGTTGATATCTGTGTTCGAAAAGTACAGTTTTGTACCTACCATAAATGTAGATGTCCGATAGACATGCAACTGCAGTCATAACATGTGGGTTGTCCTGCCTCAGGCAGCCCTCAGTCGGCCGGATTCCAAAGTCTGGGTCCGACGTCGGCTGATGTCGCATTTCTCTCCGACGTCAGAGCGGGTGGAGTACATAAGCATCAGCCGACGCCATTTTCTTCAGTGTTTCTTGCCCCAGATGCCAGGTGCCCTCCAAGGAAGGCTGTAATCAAATTGGAAGACAAAAACAGGATTCCAAACAAATAAATGAGCAATAAAACAAATACACCATAACAGATATCCCCAGCTAAGAGTAACAGGGATAGGAGTGGACCCTAGGCATAGAGGGGTATGGAGGGAGGGAAAATCCGACTGCAGTTGCATGTCTATCGGACATCTACATTTATGGTAGGTACAAAACTGTACTATGTCCTTCAAGAATGCAACTGCAGTCATAACATGTGGGTAGAATACCATAGCTTAGCTGGGGGAGGAGGAAATCTCTAGGAAAAAGATGGTGTGGCAATCAAACCCTGCAGGACTGCCGAAGCAAAGCCTGCTCTGGATCTCGAGTATAGAGGGAGATTGTAGTGTTTGGAGAATGTATGCACGGAGCTCCATGTAGCAGCTTCTAGAATGTCCTTGGTAGGCACCCCTCTTAAGAATGCTGTAGAGGTGGCTGTAGCTCTGGTGGAATGTGGTCTGACATTGGCTGGAACAGTCTTTCCATGAAAGGAATAACAGAATCTGATGCAATGTCCAATCCATTTAGAAATAGTCTGTTTTGAAATTGCTTTTCCTTGGACTGCAGGGGCGTAAGCTACAAAAAGTTGTTCAGACTTCCTACTGGCCTTGGTTCTGTCCAGGTAGTATCGAAGTTGTCTGTGAATGTCCAAGGTATGCAACAGTCTTTCCCCCTTATTCTCAGGATTTGGGAAGAAAGCAGGCAGATGAATGGCTTGATTTAAAGAAACCCTAGATACCACCTTTGGCATAAAAGTAGGGTTGGTCCTTAATGAAACCCTGTCTCTATAAAAAAATAATAAAGGGTGGTATTGCCATTAGGACCTGTAGCTCCGAAACCCTTCTTGCTGAGGTAATTGCCAACAGGAAAGCCGTTTTCCATGAGAGAAATTGCAAGTCAACTGAAGCTGCTGGCTCAAATGGAGGTAGAGTCAGTTTTTCTAAGACAAAATTGGGGTCCCAGGCTGGCACTGGGGCCTTTCTTGGTGGCTTAATGTTCTTGATTCCCCTGAGGAATTGCCTTAGTAAGGGGTGAGAAAAAACAGGAGGATCAGTGTTGTATCTAGCTGAAATAGCAGATGCATGTATCTTTATGGAAGAATATGAGAGGCCGTTCTTTAACATATCTGCCAAATATTCCAAGATGAGTGGGATGTTCAACAATGATGCATCATGTCCCTTGCTGGTATTCCATTTGCTGAATCTTTTCCACTTTGCTAAGTAAACCTTTCTGGTGGATGGTCTTCGAGCCTCTGTTAGTATCCGTTGAACTTCCTTGGAGAGAGATAAGCTGAAGTTATTTATGGGATCTCCCAGGCTGTTAGCTGCAGTGTCTGAAGATTTGGATGCAGTGTTTCGAAATTGTGTTGAGTCAAAAGTAGAGTCCACTGGGGGAGGGCCCACCTCCTGGTGTGACATATGCTCCGTAGTAGTGGGTACCAGTGTTGTCTTGGCCAGTCCGGAGCTATTATGATTCCCTTGGGCTTCTCTGCTTTGATCTTTAATAATACTGAGGTCATCAGTGGCAGAGGTGGGAATGCATAGATTACTAGGGAGTTCCAGTTGAATGAGAGGGCATCTATTTTCCAAGCTTTTGAATGGTATGTCCTTGTGCAAAATTTTGGTAGAAGATGGTTGAGGTGAGAGGCAAATAGGTCCACTTCTGGCTTGCCCCATGTCGAAGTGAGTTGTCTGAAGGCCTTCGGATGTAACCTCCACTCGTGTGGATCTGTGAAATTCCTGCTTAGGCTGTCCGCCAACACATTGTCTTTTCCTGGAACAAACTGGGAATGTAACTGGATGTTTAGGCTCAGTGATTTCTCCCAAAGCTGCATTGTCAGCCTGCAAAGGGGGTAAGAGTGGGTGCCCCCCTGCTTGTTTATGTACCACATCACAGTGGTGTTGTCTGTCCGTATCATTAAATGGCCTTGCTGGAGTTGGTGTTGAAAGGCCTCGATGGCATGCATTACTGCCAGCAATTCCTTTTGGTTTATATGCAGATGTGTTTCCTTTGGAGACCATTGTCCTTGTATACACCTGCCTTCCATGTGCGCCCCTCATCCAAGGTCTGAGGCGTCTGTAGTCATGGTCTGTTTTATCTGTGGTTTTTTTGAATGACATACCTGTGTTTGCCTGGCTCACCGAGGCCCACCATAGGAATTCCTTTTGTAGGCATGGAATGAGTGGTATGATTGTCTCCAAGTTGTTGCTGTGTTGAGACCAAATGCTTTTGAGGTACCATTGAAGCTTTCTCATGTGTAGTCTTGCTAATGGAACCAGGAGAATGCAGGATGCCATGTAACCCAGGGCCTGTAGGAATCTCCTTGCAGTCATCTGGGTGAGTTTTGCTAAACCTTTGAAGTAATGAGTTAACTTCTCTTGTTTGTCTTCTGTCAGGTAAGCCATCTGAGAGGCTGTGTCTAGTTTGGCTCCTAAGAAGATTATTTGCTGGGATGGCTGCAGTCTTGACTTTTGGAAGTTGACTGTGTATCCTAGAGCTTGAAGTAATCGTATGACATAATCCAGGTTTTTTGTCAACATCAATTTGTCGTCCGCTTGTATGAGGCAGTCGTCCAGGTACGGGTAAATTTGTATACCCTGGAGCCTGCAATGAGCAATTACTGAAGCCAGGCATTTTGTAAATACTCTGGGCAGTAGATAAGCCAAATGGCAATGCTGAGAATTGATAATGCTCTGGCCCTGCAAGAAATCTGAGGTATCTTCTGCAGCTGTGTCTGATAGGGACATGCAGGTATGCCTCCTTGAGGTCCAGAGTAATCAGCCACAACCCTTTGCCCAGCATGGGAAGGAGTTGCTGTAGAGTCAGCATTTTGAACTTTGGTACTATGAGAAAGGTGTTTAATGCGGACAAGTCCAGTATTGGTCTCCACTGAGATTCTTTTCTTGGAACAAGGAACAGTCTTGAGTAAAACCCCTGGGTCTTCGTCTTGTTGTGGAACTCTTTCTATTGCTTTCATTCGAGTCAGCAGAGTGATTTGCTTGATAGCCTCTGCCCTCTGATTTTGTGGTAGGTTTGGCATGCCTTGTTTTCTTGGTAAGGTATGAAAATGAAACCTGTACCCTCGGTCTATAATGTCCAAAATCCATTTGTCCTTTGTCAGTCTGTGCCAGTTTTCTGCAAACAGAGATAATTTCCGCCAAGGGAGCTTCTAGTTGTTCCCTGGTAGGCGGTAGTAGAGGAAAGTCATTGAGATTGTGGTTGTGGGGCAGGTGAAACCCCTGCGTCACTTCTTTGGTTTCCTGGCTGCCATTGTAGTCCCCTGTAAGGGCCTCTGTATTGGCCTCTTCCTCGGCCACGTCTGTTCTTACCCCTTTGAAACTTTTCTGGATTAGGAAAGGACCAGTTTTTTGAAGGCCAATTCCTACTGAATCTGGGGGGTTGAACCTGGAGAAAATCTTTCACAGTCTGAACTGATTTTGCTTTTTCTTCGATGGTCTTTAACACATCCTTAGCATTT
This sequence comes from Protopterus annectens, assembly GCF_019279795.1. Lineage (NCBI taxonomy): Eukaryota > Metazoa > Chordata > Ceratodontiformes > Protopteridae > Protopterus > Protopterus annectens. Next base: position 3,731,959 of record NC_056743.1, on the reverse strand, counting down.
GCACCTATGACAGGTTCAGTGCAAACTTCTCCCCCCCCTCCCCCCCAAAAGGAGAGATATCTATTCCAGAGGATTGTAGCCCCCCAAACATCTCCAACGCCCAGGTGAGAACTGCCCTCACTAAGGCAAAAAACACAGCATCCATGGGACCGGATGGTGTCCCCGGCTGTGTGCTTCATGAACTCAACGAGGAATTAAACCCACAGTTAGGACAGCTGTTTAATCTTAGCCTCACCTCAGGATACGTACCCAAGGAGTGGCGCACGGCGACTGTGGTCCCACTTCATAAGGGCGGTGCCTCCACAGACCCTGGAAATTACCGCCCATTAGCTTGACAAGCCTCATCTGCAAAGCCATGGAGAGGATCATAATGGAACTCATAAATAAAGACATAGGGAACTTGCAGACTTTGGATCCAACCCAGTTTGGCTTTGTCAAAGGCAGATCCTGCCTCTTAAACTTGGTTGACTTTTTCGAGACAGTCACCATGGCCATTGATGAGGGAAGGCAGTCCATACAGCCTACCTCGACCTGGCAAAGGCCTTCACAATACCCCACTCAGGTATCATGAAAAACTCATCAGCTTGAATGTAAACCCATACATCACAAGATGGGTTGCAAACTGGCTAAGCGACAGAACCCACAGGGTCAGAGTTACTGGAGCCATGTCAGACTCAAAGCCTGTCACAAGTGGTGTCCCACAGGGCTCAGTCCTGGGTCCACTCTTGTTCGGCATCTACTTTTCTGAAGTACAAGCAAACACAGGAGGGTTATGGCTGACAAAGTTTGCAGATGACTGCAAACTGGCCATAGTAAAACACATCTGACACAGATATCCTCCAGAAGGGCCTCACAGAAACGGATAACTGGTGCCAGAGCCATGGCCTGAAGTTAAACGCCAAAAATGCATAGTCATACCTTCGGGAAAAACAAGGTTACCCCTAGCTACCATATAGGTGACAATCCACTGAGCACAGAAAAGTCATCAGGGATCTGGGGACCCAAGTTGACAGTAGTCTTCGTTTGACACTCATGTTGCTAAAGTAGTTAGGAAAACCTTCTATATCGCCCACCTGATCATGAAGGATTCACATCTAGATCAAGGGAGGTCATCGTCCCCTGTACTCATCACTCATTAGACCTATGATTGAGTACAATGCCCGTTCGAATGTATCTGACCAGACACCTGATGCAGCTTGAAAGGCCCCAAAGTTCCTCACCAAAAGGATAAAGGGTCTCAAAAATATGTCTTATGCTGCCCGACTGAAAGAACTCCAGCTTTATTCAGTCTCATACCGCTTGCTCAGAGGTGACCTGTGCCTGACATATAAGGCCATGTCAAACCCAGATTTGATGAATATGCTTCACCTCAAAAATCTAGATCCCTCAGAACCACAAGGGCGGAGACTTAAACCTTGACACGGTTATAAATAGAACGTGCTGGAGGGACAGATTCATCACCCAGAGACTCCCTATGCTGTGGAACAAAATCCCGGTACATGTGAGGCAGAGCACCTCGCTGGCCTTGTTCAAGAGGAATCTTGACCAATGGATGGGAGATCGCAGATATACCCCAGGGATTACTTCAGTGTCACTGCTTGACAGAGGCACAGAAAAATGATAGGCATAGTTTTTATTCAAACTAAAGGGGTGGCGAAAGCCACATAACTATGGGCTAGGCTTATAAATGCCCTTGGGCAGATAGCCTAGTATGAACCTATGAACCTATAAAAAGCTTGTTCTTTTCCAAAGGTGCATCCAGAAGTTTTGCTTTTACATGATCTGGTAGAGGTTGATCTTTTAACCAAGCATGTCTATGAATGACTGCCCCTGTCATAGCTGCCCTACATGAAGCTTCCAGTGCATCATATCCACACTGCAGGAAGTGATTGCTTACTTGCTGAGTATTATGTACAGCTTCCTGCAAAGTCTTCCTGTCTAAAGGATCAGGAGTGGCTAATGTTTTTTGTAAATCTTCTAACAGATAATCCTGATATTGTAACATATGAAAAAGGCAATTTTTCGGCTGAGGCAAGAAAAGGTCCCCAACGGGGTACTTAGCTCTCGTAGATAAGGTAGTGGATGTGTAAACCTTTTTGCCCCATCTCTCTAATGACCTAGCTTCCCTGTTGGAGGGCAAAGGATTTTTTTGAGGTGGAGGCAGAAACTCCTTTAGGCCCCTGTGAAATAGTTTCCAAATCAGCAGTATGTGCCCTGAATAAATGGGAATGAGTTTCTGGGACCCTGTAATACCTGTCTGGCTTGGCTGGAGCAGGAGGAAGAGAATCAAGGGTAGCACTAGAATCAGCATACAAATCATCCAGAACATCAAGTACAGGAGGAATAGCTAAGGGCCTGTGCTGAGGCTTCTTAAGGAAAAAGTCCTAAGGCGTTTCCTAGAATCAGAATATTCCTGACCCTGCCACTTGAAATGTTCCCTCATGGTGTGCAGAACTTCCCCAAAAGAAATATCCTCAGGAGGGGAGGCCGAGGGGATGGAATCTTCTGCATCCGAGTCCTCACAGGTCTGGAAGAGCTCTTCCTGGCTATCAGAGTGGACAGAGCCCTCAGAATCTTCATCTGAAGGAGAAGGGTCAGAGGGTTCAACCCGGGGCCTTTTATCAGGAGGAGGCTGGGATCCTCTCTCAGGATGGGCCTGTGAACCTCTAATCATGGAAATCAAATCAGCCGCCATGGACATAATTTGTGTCTCTGGAGTCGGCTGAGGTAAGGGTTTAGAAGTAATATGCTTTGTTTTGCTGGCTGCCTTAGCCCTAGAGTAGGCCTTAATAGACATGGCCATAGGGGGCCTGGCAGCTCCACGTGCAGGAGTGACCTTGTCTACAGCAATGGTCTCGGGCATTTCCTCTGTTTCGGTATCCGGAGGAAAATTTATAACTGGCGTCGGAGTAATGTCTGGAATCGGAGTAGTCGGTAATGCGGTGTCTTCGGTTCAGAGCGGTGGAGAGACCGTCTCAGAGGGAACCGGAGCACTCGCACTAGGTTTTGGCGTGGAGTCTGTGGTAGACGCGGGCCGAGGATGTCGGTCCCGGTCTTTTCGCTTTTTGGGAGTTTGCGATGTCGGAGGATCCGACGGCATGGTGTAAGCAAAAATATCGCCGAAAAAATCTTCAGCGAACTCCGCCCGGCACCTGAGAGTGCGCTTGTTGAAGCGAGCACAGGCTACACAGGCCGAGACGTCGTGGTCTGGGCCCAGGCAAGGGAGGCAGTAAGAGTGGAAATCCTTATGAGGTATTTGTTTACCACAAGAAATACAATTAACTTTTTCAGTAATTTCTGACATCGGCTGAGGCAAGAAAAGGTCCCCAACGGGGTACTTAGCTTTTTTGATGACTTCGGTATCATAGAATACAGGAGCTGACCGACCGCACTTGAACTGCTTCTGCTTGGCACCGCGGCAAGAAAGACTGAAGAAAATGGCGTCGGCTGATGCTTATGTACTCCAGCCGCTCTGACGTCGGAGAGAAATGCGACATCAGCCGACGTCGGACCCAGACTTTGGAATCCGGCCGACCGAGGGCTGCCTGAGGCAGGACAACCCACATGTTATGACTGCAGTTGCATTCTTGAAGGACATCAGTATTTAGAACATACCTAGAGCCTGTTTATTGCATTTTTTGTGTTGAACTTGATTTAAAATCGTTTTTTTTTTTTTTTTTAAATTGCATTTTTACCTGCCTCTGACCTAGCACACACGTGTTGGGGTCATTTATTGCATGGTTCTGACTAGTTTGCTACTTGTGTGTCTCTGCTATCCTTAAAAAAAACAAAAAAACAAACAAATCTTGCTATTTTCCCACTTTCTATAATTTAAAAGAAAGTTCAGTTACAGAGTTGCTGTTCTGAATGGTTTGTAAGTTTCTTGGAGGCCAGTGCTTGCTTGGGCTAAAGGGAAGTCTCTGTGTTCACCAGTGGCAGTGGTTAACGCTGGGCAGCCTGACTGTCCCTGTAGGAGTGGTTACTGCCTATAAACTATAGTTTTATTGGCCATTTTGGGTCAATTCCAAACTCCTTGATCTCTCTCTCTCTTAAAACCCTGCAACTCTTTTTGTGTGGTCTTGCGCACAGAGCAGTGTCGGGCTGCGCCGCTTAAACAGGTTTAAACTATTCCAGGCTCCACAATGTCTGCTCTTCACTTTTTCCCTTAGAACTGCTCTAAATATCAAAATAAGCACTCTATACTCATTCTAAAGCCCTGCACTTGCTCATATAAGTAATCTCATAGGTAAACACTAAAACTTAAGCACTACATCCTCTTATACTCCTTTTAAGCACTTGCTCCCTATTGCTTCTTTCTGATCAGTCAAATAAGTAGTTCCCTATATTATTCAGGCATGTCCAAAGGTCAGTTTCGGGTTTACTCTCCAGTCCAGCTGGTGAATCTGGGAATCTTGAGGCAATGTTACAACTGCCTTATGTATACATACCACCCTCTCCTCCTCCCAACAAGCTCAAATATAGGTGAGAGATGCAACTATATAGCCAAACTGGAGGCTGAGCACTCTCAACCCAGTACTGGCACAGCCTGTCAGGAGGAGAAGGTAACCACACACACACCACAAATCCAGTCTCACATAGACCCATCGCATCAGCAAACCACTAAAAACCTGGAAACAAGCAAACAAACTGGTAACAACAAAAGGTCCTGGTCAAAGCAAAGCCCAAAGCACAAAGTAATATTCCTTAACGCAAATTTATCGTGGAAAGACAACAAGCGTTTTCGCTACTCCAAAAGAGAGAAGCTTCATCAGAGAAGTACAAAAAGGGCGCCAAAACCTTTTTGAACCTAAGTAGCAGTTGGTACATTACATCACTTCCTTTCAATTAAATAAGACAATACACTTAAAAGGGCAATACCAAGTGAAAGAAACAAAAATACATAGTAAAGTAACTCATCAGTTAACAGTAACACAGTTTATATACATAGAAAATGTTTGAAAGTAAAATTAGATAAAGAGGTTTTTAGTAGATGTAAAAACAATATTAATGAAAGTTGCCTAAGCAACTCAAATCCAGTGGATAATTAGATCAAGAGAATAAATAGTAAAACCATAATTTTTTTTAAAAATATAAAAGTAACTATTTGTTGTTTTGTAATAAGGTTAAGATAAGTCAGCCCAACTAGTAAATAAGGGCAAACAAGAGCTGAAAAAGTGTTCTCAATATAAGCATCATCTCAGAAATGCCTTGAGAAATGCAATATTGCACCTGTTCTTAAACTCATTTAAACCCGGGTTATTAAAGGCATCAAGTTTCAACTGCCATTCCAATTCACGGTTTTCAAGAACCAGTGAAGTAGGGCCACCTCTAATGGATACTGCTACATGATCAATGCCCATAAATGTGAAACTGTGCCCTGGTTTACATGTAACGTGCTTAGCTAATGCGTTTTCAGTTTTACCTTTTTTGATGGTGTAGCAATGTTGGTAAACATGCTCCTTAAATTTTCTGTCGGTTTTTCCGACATAGAACGCAGGGCAACACACACAGAAAGCAATGTACACTATAGACTTTGTTTCACAGTTAATTTTAAATTTGATATAAAATTTTCTATCCCTAATAGAAAAGGTGGAACCAACACGAATTACATTTCACCAGTTGCACATTCCACAAGAAAAAGTCCTTTTTAAGTCTATTATAGGGATAAGGATGTGAATAAGTATTCCTCTGTAACAGTTCCTTTATGTTCTTTCCCCTTTTATAAACAACATAAGGTCTAGTACCTAATTTTTCTAATAAGAGTGGATTACTTTCAATGAAAAACCAATTTTTCTGTATAATCCTCAAAATCTGATTAGAATTACTGTTGAAAGTGGTGATAAAACTCAAAGGGGGGATGGTCAAGCCTTGTACAGTAGTTAACTCAACTGTTGTACCTGGATTACTCATCTCTTCTTCATTAACGACAAGGGCCTGTACAGTTGTTCCTACTCCCTTCTCACAGTTGAGGAGAGGCTTAAAATAGCCATTAGATCTTTTAAGCTCAACCTCACTGAATAGAGTCTCAAACATAACCTGAGGGTAACCTCTATTAATAAATAGTTGTTTCAAGAAGTTACACTCAGAAATGAAATCGGAAAGCTTACTGCACATCCTTACTGCCCTCACCAGTTGACCTTTAACAATACCTCTTTTTTGTTTGTAAGGGTGAGAGCTAGAATAGTGTAAAAAGGAATTGCAGTAAGTAGCTTTCCTAAAAATGGAAGATTGAAAACTAGAAATAGTTGAATCTTTAGTCAATTTCACGTCAAGATAGTCAATGCTTTCCTTAGAAAAATTATAAGTAAACTTGAGGAAAGGTGTAGTTGTATTTAAAAAATCCACTAATGACTCTGCTAGTGTGGCCTCACCTTCGAAGAGGATGAAAACATCATCCAAAAATCTCGTGTAATAATGGATGTGTTTCATCCAATCTGGGTTGTTGAAAAGGAAGTTTTTCTCCCAGTGTGCCATAAAAAGGTTGGCAACACTGGCACCGCAAGGTGAGCCCATTGCAACACCTTGAGTTTGCAAGTAGATAGAACCATCAAAGGTGAAAAAATTAGACGTGAGAACCATATCTAATAGTTCAGTGACGTTGTCGATCTCAACCTTAGGTGCTTTAAGTTCATTAAGGAGTAAACAAATCCACTCAACCGCTTCTTGGTGAGGGATTGAGGTGTACAAATCGACAACGTCAATAGTGAGAAAGTTGTAATGATTGTTAAAAGGAATACTATTAATATTGGTCAAAAAAGACCAAGAGTCCTTACAAATGCTGGGTACCAGTTTAATGTATTTAGAGAGCAAAAAGTCTACATATTTAGAACATGGATAGGTCATAGAAGATCTTCCATCTATTAACGCTCTCATAGGGGGGTCACTACTATTCTTGTGGACCTTTGGTATTCCAAACATTACCGGTACTTTTGGTGAAACAATATCTATATATTTGTATGTGTCCACATCAATTCTTCCCAAAAGGTAAATGTCCCTAAAGTAACCTCCAAGTCTATTTGAGCAACTGTTCATTTCATTCAGTGATGCTGGTCTATAAGTTTGAGAATCAAGAACCTCAAACATTCTTTGAGTGTACTGATCATTTTCAAAAATAACTAACCCACCCCCTTTGTCCGGTTTAATAATTCTCACAGGGGAAGCACACAAGTTAAGAGCTTCAAATTGGACCCTAGTGACGTTAGAAGTATTTTTTGTACTTCTACAAAAAAAGTCCAAGTGACGAACATCAAGTTCGCAAATATTCTCGAACATTCTTAAACCAAGGTGTAAGGGTGGGTTAAAGGTACTCGATAGGGTTAGTGAGTTGTTCAGAACATTCACCTCATTGTTGAAAAGCAGCCTTAAATTGAGTTTTCTGACATAGCATTTTAAATCAATCAACAATTTGGCTACATCAAACTTCTTAGAAGGCACAAATGTATTACCTAGTGCCAACAGTTCGATGAGTTCAGGTTCCAATAACAATGATGTGAAGTTATAAACCTTAAAATCACCTCTACTATTAAAAAGAATATTAGGTGATTGGATATTTTCGTCATTGTTACTAGGACTAACTATCTGTTCCAGTTCCTGTTCCTGCCCTTGTGTGTGTTGTTGTGTTTCCCTAAAAAACTGGAATTATCACTAACATTGTAAGTGGAATCGACAAGTTTTATAGAATTACTAACATGGCCTTCAGGACCATCAGCCTTTTTGCGGTTCCTATTACTACGTCTAAGACCACCTTCCTGTTGAACAGTTACCGCTGTGGAATCAGTAAAATCTGATATAACACCATTTCTATTAGCATCAACTTTGTTGATAGCAAGGTCATCATTTACATTTTGACTATTAACTTTAGACAGTTTAGGGTAGGCCCTATTTTCTTGGTATGCACATCTGTCCCTAAAGAGTTTTTTAGACTTATTCGTCAATCTTGCTCATAAAAGCAACACTTGAAAAAATGTGATTGTAATCAAACTTAAACTTGTAAAAGTCAATATGCAATTTGATGTCATTGTCCAGTAAGTTGACCTCATTCGTTAACTTCTCAATGTTTAAAACATAATATTTAATAATAAGTTCCAATAGCTGTGCCCCTTGTTTTTGGAACAGCACAACCAAGTCAGTTAGAAAGTCAGAGTCAGGAATTAAGTTAGAAGGAACAAACCCGTTCCTCAAACCCTTAGGGACAATGTCTTCGTTAAGGCATCGTCTAAAATAAGCAACTTCCAACTGTAATTTTCTTAATTTAAGTACCTTATTATCAAACAGCTTCAGCTTGCTTAGAATGTCATCTTGTTTAGTTAGGGACACGGATGTCGGCACCGGTAGATCCTTCTGTAGAGGCTTTAGGAACACAAACAAGTCCCCAGTGTCGTCAATCCAGGTCGGCCAAAGAAGAAACACCAATAAGTGCAGATCCGTTGGTATTAGAAACAGGAAGTCCATTCTGTAAAGCCGCATTTTGAGCTGTTTGATTATCCAAAGCGGGTTCTGTACGCACGGGCTGTGCTGGCGGCAAAGAACACTGTTCGGTGTCTCAGCAAACCAAACACAAAACCATACTCAGAGGCTCTAAATAAAAATCTGCCTAAGCAGCAGAGACCTCCAAAGCAGACATCCAAGCAACCCCTACCACAAAACAATACCCACGTAGCACATGGCTCACAAAGTCAGTGTGCCACACAGTCACAGCCCTTAAGGCTAAACAACACACCTAATACACTTCTAATAGGTGACTCCATTGTCAGACACACTGACGTCCCACTCACCAGACTGAACAAGGAGAAGGTCACTGTAAGCTGCCTGTCGGGTGCCAGGATCCGCCACAACACAAGCACTCAAGTCACTCCAAAGCAAGTACAAATATGACTCAGTCATTGTCCATGCTGGTGTGAAAGACTTGAGACGTACCTCCCTGGACTACATGAGAGACCTAGAGGAGCTCTCTTGATCATGTAAGCCCAGGCCGGTATGACCCTAACCTTGAGTAGCATCTTGCCCTCACCACGAATGATACCACAGTATAAAGACAAAATGATCAATTACCAATTGGCTAAAGTATTGGTGTCATTCAAAGGGGATCCAGTGTGTCAGCCTGGGATGACATGCTTAAGCCATGTTGCTTCGCTAAGGACGGCTTGCACCTGTCACCCCTGGGTTTTCGAATACTGGCAAAGGCTCTTGCCTCCCCCATAGTGCCTTTTTTAGGAAAGGCTCAAAAGACAAACCCACCACCATAGACAACACAAAGAAAAAAGCTAAGGGTAATGCTGCTCAATGCCAGAAGTCTAAACCTCAAGATGCACGCACTCAAGACTCTCCTCAGTATGGAGAATATCTAACAGAAACCTGGTTCAAGGCTGCCGAGAACACCCCAGCACTAACCAATTATACTTCATACCATGCTTTTCGGCCCCAAAACTCGGACCGCACCACAAAAGGAGGGGGAGTATCCATATTTATCAAAGATGCCCACACTAGTGGCATTGCACGAAGCATCGGAGACCATCCATGTGCAACTAACAGTGGGCAAAACTGCCTTTCAGTTTGTAGCCTGCTACAGACCACCCTCCCAAACACAGGAAAGTACAGTTTTGTACCTACCATAAATGTAGATGTCTGATAGGTATGCATCTGCAGTCATAACATATGGGTTTGTCCTGCCTCAGGCAGCCCTTCGGTCGGCCGGAATCCAAAGTCTGGGTCTGGCCTCGGCTGATGTCGCACTTTCCACGACGTCAGAGCGTCTGGGGTATAAAAGCATCAGCCGACACCATTTTCCTCAGTTCTCTCTCTCTCGTTCTCTCTCTCGTTCTATATCTATATCTATATCTATATCTATATATATATATATATATATATATATATATATATATATATATATATATATATATATATATATATATATATATATATATATATATATATATATATATATATATCTATATATACACACACACATATATATATATATATATATATATATATATATATATATATACACACACACATATATACATGGTCTGACGAAGCCCAAAGGTGAAAGCGCTTACCATTCTATCAGGATCTTGTTTGTGTGATCGAATAAAGGAATTTATACTTTGATTGTCTTTTGGTTATACTTCTACTTTGGACTATTTGAGTACTCTAATGTCTTAGATACATGGTATCGTTGTTTGAATTATTCCATGGTTTGCTCACTTCGTTATTGAATTTTATTACAATTTTTGCTGTTGCTTTTTACGAAGGAGCATTTACTCCACTACGGCACTTATTGGACTTTGTTCTAGGAGTACCACAGAGGGGAAGGAGGGAGGGTAATCCTGACTGCAGATGCATACCTATCGGACATCTACATTTATGGTAGGTACAAAACTGTACTATGTCCTTCAAGGATGCATCTGCAGTCATAACATATGGGTAGAATACCATAGCCAATCTGGGGAGGAGGTGCTAAGAAAAGGATGGTGTAGTTAAGATACCCTGCAGGACTGCTGTAGCAAAACCTGCTCTGGATCTGGAGTATAAAGGTAAATTGTAATGTTTGGCAAAAGTATGCACGGAGCTCCATGTAGCAGCTTCTAAAATGTCCTTGGTAGCCACCCCTCTTAGGAAGGCTGTAGTGGTGGCTGTGGCCCTCGTGGAATGAGGCCTGATATTTGCAGGAACAGTCTTTCCATGAAAGGAGTAACAAAATCGAATGCAATTTCCTATCCACTTTGAAATTGTCTGTTTGGAAATTGCTTTTCCTTGTACCCCAGCAGCATATGCTACAAGGAGTTGGTCAGTTTTTCTGTAGCTTTTAGTTCTGTCCAAGTAGTAGCGTAGTTGTCTGTGTATATCCAGAGTGTGTAAAAGTTTTTCCCCTCTATTTTGTGGATTTGGGAAGAAAGTAGGCAAGTGAATAGCTTGGTTCAGGGATACCCTAGATACCACCTTTGGCATAAAAGTAGGATTGGTTCTTAGTGAAACTCTATCCTGATACAAGATAAGAAATGGTTGTACTGCCATTAAAGCTTGCAACTCCGATACTCTTCTTGCTGAAGTTATGGCCAGAAGGAATGCAGTTTTCCAAGACAGAAACTGTAGATCCGCCGAAGCTGCTGGTTCAAAGGGAGGAAGTGTTAGTTTCTCCAGCACAAAGTTGAGATCCCAAGTAGGTAAAGGGGGTTTTCTTGGAGGATTGATATTTTTGATTCCTCTCAGGAATTGTCTGAGGAGAGGGTGCGAGAAGGTAGGTGGATCAACGTTGTATTCTGCTGAATTGCAGAGGCATGAATCTTAATGGAAGAATAGGACAGGCCATTGTGGAACAATTCTGCTAAGTATTCCAGAATATGTGTCATGCTCGCCACTGTCACATCTAAACCTTTTGTTGTGCTCCAAATGAGAAATCTTTTCCATTTTGCTGAGTATGTCTTCCTTGTTGAAGGGCGGCGAACTTCCATGATAATGTCCTTTACTGTCTGTGATAAGTTATCTTGAGGGAGGTTTATGGGATTTTCCAGGCCGCTGGCTGCAATGTTTTTAAGTTGGGATGCATGATCTTGAAGTTGTTCTGCGTCAGAAGGGGCCATAGTGGAAGAGGCCATGGTTTCGTCTGTGACATGCTCCTCAATAGTGGGTACCAGTGCTGCCTTGGCCAGTCTGGAGCTATCAGGATCACTCTTGGCTGTTCTGCCCTGATCTTCAGTAAAACCTTGGACATTAATGGTAGAGGTGGAAAGGCATATACTTTTAGAGCTTTCCAGCTGAAAGAGAGAGAGTCCACCCTCCAAGCTTGTGGGTGGTATGTCCTCGAGCAGAATGCCTTCAGTTGATGATTGTGGGGAGAGGCGAACAGCTCTATCTCGGGCATTCCCCATGCTTTTGTTACGAGTAGAAAGATGTCTGGGTGCAGCATCCATGGTAGTTCTGCTTAAGCTGTCTGCCAGTACATTTCTTTTCCTGGCACGTACTGTGACTGTAGTTGGATACTGAGTTTCAAGCATAGTTCCCATAGATTCATGGCCAGCCTGCATAGAGGGTAGGAATGTGTACCTCTCTGCTTGTTTATGTACCACATGACCGTGGTGTTGTCTGTCCTTATTAACAGGTGGCCTTGATGGAGGAAAGGTTTGAAGGCCTCGATTGCGTGCATCACTGCCAGCATTTCCTTTTGGTTTATGTGCATGCGCAGCTGCCCTTGAGACCATAGGCCTTGAATACATTTGCTCTCCATGTGTGCTCCCCATCCATGGTCTGAAGCGTCCATGGTGATGGTTTGTTTTGTTTTTGGTTTGTTGAAAGGCAACCCTCTGTTGGGCTGGCAGGCTTGAGCCCACCAAAGGAATTCCTTTTGAAGGCAAGGAATGATTGGTATCAAAGTTTCCAAACTGTGACTGTGCTGAGACCATACACCCCTTAGGTACCATTGTAGTTCTCATATGCAGCCTGGCTTGTGGAATCAGAATTATGCAGGATGCCATATAACCCAGGGCCTGCAGGATTTTCCTTGCAGTTGGCGAAGTTTGTTTTGTCAGATTCATGAAGTAATCCAGAAGTTGTTTCTTCTGTGAGAAAGGCCATTTGGGTGGTTGTGTCCAGATCTGCACCCAAAAAGGTTATCCTTTGGGATGGGACAAGTCTTGATTTTTGGATGTTGACTGTGTATCCCAAGGCCTGCATTAGGTTGATGACATAAGCCAAGTCCTTTATCAAATTTTCCTTGTTGTCCGCTTGTATAAGGCAGTCGTCCAGATATGGGTAGATTTGAATCCCCTGAAGTCTGCAGTGTGCAATTACTGATGCCAGGCATTTCGTGAATACTCTGGGCACAGTAGATAAACCAAAGGGCAATGTTGAGAATTGATAATGCTCTGATCCTGCAAGAAATCTGAGGTGTCTTCTGCAACCTTGTTGAATAGGGACATGCAGGTATGCCTCCTTGAGATCTAGAGTCACCAGCCATGACTCCTTGCCCAGCATGGGAAGAAGTTGCTGTAGGGTCAGCATCTTGAATTTTGGCACAATGAGGTAAATATTCAGTGCGGGCACGTCGAGAATAGGCCTCCATTGATTTTCTTTTCTTGGAACAAGGAATAATCTGGAGTAGAATCCCTGGCCTTGTTCTGAAAGAGGTACCTTTTCTATGGCTTTCATTTGAATTAAGTTGTTGATCTGCTTTAAAGCCTCTGCCCTTTGATTTGGTGGCAGGTTTGGCATTCTGTTTCTTATTGGCAAAGTGTGGAAGTGGAACCTGTATCCTTTGTCTATAATTTGCAGCGTCCATGTGTCCCTTGTAATGTAATGCCAGTTTTTTGAGAATAGAGAAAGCTTTCCGCCTAAGGGTGCTTCCAATTGAGCCCTGGTAGGCGGAATCAAAGGCAAGTCATTGAGTCTGACCAGGTGTAGTAGTAGTTGTTGCTGTTCCTGCACTACCTCTCTGGTTGGTAGGCTGCCAGTGACGGCCTCTGTAGGAGCCTCTAGCTTGCCCTCTTCCTCTGGGACGCCTGTTCCTGCCCCTCTGGGATCTGTCCGAGTCTGGAAAGGACCAATTCTTAGTAGGCCAGTTTCTGCTGAATCTCGGAGGTTGTACTTGCAGAAAGTCCTTAACTGTTTGCACAGATTTTGCCTTTTCTTCAAATTTCTTTAAGACCTCCTGAGCCGAGGAACCAAATAATTTTTGTTTTTCCATTGGAGCATCCAGGAGTTTAGCTTTAACATGGTCTGGTAAAGATTGTTCCTTCAGCCAGGCATGCCTACAAATAACTGCCCCAGTCATAGCTTACCTACATGAAGCTTCCAGTGCATCATAACCACACTACAAAAAATGATTACTAACCTGCTGTGAGTTATGTACCAGATCCTGAAGGGATTTACGGTCTAGGGGTTCAGAAGAAGAAAGCTTCTTATGCAATTCATCTAACAAATACTCTTGGTACTGTATCATATGAAATTGACAATTTAATGCCCTGACGGAAAGAGTTGCAGAAGTATATACCTTCTTTCCCCATCTCTCTAAAGCTCTAGACTCCCTTTCAGAAGGGAGAGGATTTTTGGCAGAGGCAGCTGCAACCCCTTTAGGGCCCTGAGAAATAGTATCTGGGTCTGTAGAATGGGCCTTGTACAGATGGAAATGAGAATCCGGGACCCTGTAGTATCTATCAGGTTTGGCAGGGGCCAGGGGGAAGAGTATCAGGGGCTGTACTAACATCATTGTACACATCATCAATAACATTCAAAACAGGAGGTATAGCTAAGGGCCTATGCTGAGGTAAATGCAAAAAGGTCCTTAATCTCTTTCTAGAATCAGAAAAATCCTGACCCTGCCACTGAAAATGTTCCCTCATGGAGTGTAGTGTCTCACCAAAAGAAAACTCTTCAGGAGGGGAGGCCGATGGGATAGATTCTTCAGCATCAGTAGGACGAATAAGCCTCCTCCTGGTGCTCTGACAACTCAGATCCATCCGTAGACTCATCTGAAGAGTGTTGGTAAGAGGGCTCAGTCCTGGGCCTTTTGTCTGGTGGTGGGTGATTGCCTCTGTCTGGGTGAGGCTGAGAACCTCTAAGGAAACAAGATCCTCTGCAAGGCTGAGGATCTGAGAACTAGAAGAAGGTCTCAGAGGTAGTCTTGGGAGGCAAAGCTTTAGGAAGTTTAGCAGCTTTAGCCCTGGTAAAAGCCTTAATGGACATGGAAGCAGGGGGTCTAGCTGCACCATGTGCAGGAGTAGACTTGTCCAAAGGAATGGTGTCGGACATTTCTTGGACACTGGTGTCGGTAGGTAGCTCAGTAGCCAACTCAGCCGGGGCCGCCAGGGCCTCTGTGGTCGGTTGAGTAGGTTCGGTTAAAGGAAGCTCCAAGGACTGTTTCGGCCGAAACAGAGACTCGCGGTAAGCCTTACCATGGTTTCAGCCGAAACCGCGGGCCGCGAGTGTCGGTCCTTGTCCTCCTGTTTTTTCACCAAATGCGATGTCGGAGTCTACGATGGCATCTTATATGCAAAATGAGCCCCAAAGAATTCCTCTGCAAACTCCGACCGACGTCTAAGAGTTCGTCGGTTGAAGGAAGCACAGGCAGAACAGGCCAAGACGTCGTTGTCTGGGCCTAAGCAAGGAAGGCAGTAAGAGTGGAAATCCTTATGAGGTATTTGTTTGCCACAAGTTAAACAATTATTTACTTTATCTGACATCGGCTGAGGCAAGAGAGTCCCCAACGGGGTACTTAGCTTTATCGAAGTCTTCGGTAGCTGAATCACAGGATCTGACCGACCGGCACTTGCGAACTGCTTCTGCTTCGGGCACCGTGCGGCAAGAAAGACTGAGGAAAATGGCGTCGGCTGATGCTTTTATACCCCAGACGCTCTGACGTCGGGGAAAGTGTGACATCAGCCGAGGCCAGACCCAGACTTTGGAATCCGGCCGACCGAAGGGCTGCCTGAGGCAGGACAACCCATATGTTATGACTGCAGATGCATCCTTGAAGGACATCCCCACTCGGCTTTCCTGAGAACACTGGAGAACATGAAGGTCTCAACAAACACCATTATATTGGGTGACTTCAACTACCCAAACATTGATTGGGAAAACTACTCAAGCCCAAACACCCTCGCCCAACGGTTCCTAGAATTTATAAACTCAAATGCTATGGAACAACTGGTCACCACTCCCACAAGAGGGGAAAACATACTGGATCCGGTCATGTCCAACATGGGGACTATGTTCCACACCAGAGGTATACCCCTCATTGGTAAGATCAGACCATAAACTAATCTCTCTGGACATCCATATTCCGTCCCCACCCCCAGCCAAGGAAACCACGGTGAAGAACTTCTCAAAAGCAAACTTCACACTTCTCAAAACAGAGGTGGAATCCTTCAAAGCCCACAGGCCAGTGGAAAATATGGCCCAAAACGCAGAATCTTTTACAAAAGCATTCTATGGACACCTACAGGAATGCATGGAGCATGCTATCCCAAATAAAATCAAAACTCACTCCTCCAAAGGCAGGAGACCTGTCTGGTGGACCCCGGCCATAAATAAGCTATACAATAGAAGGAGAAAGCTACTACATGATAGAGCAAAATCCCAAAAAGGGAAGGAGTCTCTGATCAGTACTAGCAAGAAACTACGATCCCTCATAAAATCATCTAAGGCCAGCTTCGAAAGAAAAATTGCACATGACACTAAAGATAATTACAAGGCCTTCTTTGCTTGCGTCAGGAACCTGGGAGGCAACTCCCAGATGTGTTCTGAGTTAGTGCAAAATGACAAAAAATACACTGAACCCACAGACATTGCCAACATCCTGGCAAAAAGGTTCAGTGCAAACTTGTCCCCCCTTCCCCCCCAAAAGAGCAAATGTCTATCCCAACAAAGTGTAGCCTTCCTGAGATCACAGATGCACAGGTGAGAGCTGCCCTCTCCAAAGCAAAAACACAGCATCAATGGGACCAGACGGTGTCCCCGGGCTGCGTCTTACATGAGCTTCAAGAAGAACTAAACCCTCATATAAAGTCACTGTTCAATCTCAGCCTTACTACAGGATATGTACCCAAGGAATTGGTGTACAGCAACAGTGGTCCCACTCCACAAAGGTGGTGCCACAACAGACCCTGGAAACGATCGCCCTATAAGCCTGACTAGCCTGGTCTGCAAAGCTATGGAGTGCATCATCATGGAAATCAAACACACACATTGGGAACCTCCAGACACTGGATCCTACCCAATTCGGCTTTAAGGGCAGATCTTGACTCTTGAACCTGGACGACTTCTTTGAAACCGTTACCAAAGCCATAGATGAAAGGAAGGTAGTCCACAAAGCCTACCTGGACCTCGCAAAAGCCTTTGACACAATACCCCACTCGGGCATCATAAATAAGCTCACTAGCTTAAATATAAACCTCTAGGTCACAAGATGGGTTGCAAATTGGCTCAGGGATAGAACCCACATGGTCAGAATAGCAGGTGCCATGTCAGACTCTAAACCAGTTACAAGTGGCGTCCCACAAGGCTCAGTCCTGGGACCTCTCGTTCGGTATATATTTCTCAGAGGTACAGGCTAACACGGGTGGACTATGGTTGACTAAGTTCACAGATGACTGCAAACTGTGTGCCATAATCGACTCTCCGGCTGACACAAGCATCCTCCAAAAGGGTCTCACAGAGATGGATAACTGGTGCCAGAGCCATGGCCTAAAGCTAAACGCCAAAAAGTGCATAGTCATCCCCTTTGGGAAAAACAAAGTGTCCACAAATTACCACATAGGTGGTAATCCATTAAGTACAGAAGTAGTAATTAGGGACTTGGGGACCCAAGTAGATAGCAATCTCTCCTTTGACAGTCACGTTGCCAAAGTGGTTAGAAAGACCTTCTATATAGCCCACCTTATCACGAAAGTGTTCACATCTAGATCAAGAGAGGTCATTGTGCCCCTCTACTCATCACTTATCAGGCCCATAATTGAATACAATGCCCCATTTGGGATGTACCTTACCAGACACCTGCAGCAACTGGAAAGACCCCAAAAGTACCTCACCAAGAGGATCAAGGGACTCAAACAGATGCCCTATGCAGTTCGGCTAAAGAAACTCCAGCTCTACTCAGTTGTGTACCACCTACTCAGAGGTGATCTGTGTCCGACGTATAAAGCCATGACCAACCCAGAATTAAATGGACATGCTTCACCTCAGGAAATCCAAATCCCTTAGAGCTACATGCTCCAGTGACTTGAACCTCAGCACTGAAATAAATAGGACATGCTGGAGGGACAGATTCATATCCCAGAGGCTCCCCTCACTCTGGAACAAAATCCCAATCCATGTTAGGCAGAGCCCCTCACTGACTCTCAAGAGAAATCTTGACGACTGCATGGGAGATCGTAAGTTTACCCCTGGGATCTCTTCTGTGTCCCTGCTTGACAGAGGTACAGTAAACTATCCTTAAAAGGGCTACCTTCTCTGACCTACTATACAGAGGCACAGTCAACTAATCTAAAAGGGTGGCGAAAGCCAAACACTGACTAGGCTTATAAATGCCCTAAGGCAGATAGCCTAGTATCAACCTATGAACCTAAAGCTTGCTGATGACTGAATAGTTTATCCAATTTCAATACTAATCAATAGATCAATCCAAAAATACATGGTACCCGATACTGGAAATAATTTTATACACCTTTACACAAAGGGGGAAAACTCCACTGTCTCTTCCAATTTCAGGCACATTAGCCAGTACTGTCCCCACTTTTCAAATATCCTTGTAAAACGCATACACACTTAGCTTCTTAGCTTTCTTATTTCAAGACCACCTTCCGACGACAACCCAACATGGTTTTCGGCCCAACCACAGCACAATTACTGCCCTTGTATCTTTCACTCATACTGCAGCTGAAACTACAGACAACAAGCTTGTCTTGTCTGTTCCAAGACCTCTCAAAAGCCTTCGACACAGCTTCACATTGTAAACTTTTAACAAAATAAGCAGAAGTCAGCCTCTCAGCTTCTACTCTTGAATGGTTGTCCAGCTACCTTACCAACAGGCTGCAGTCAGATTGCACACCTTCTCCCCTTTCCTACCTATCCAAACAGGTGCCCCCCAGGGCCCCATTCGTGGACCTCTACTATTAAAGATATTTACTAAGAACCTTCATGCGTCCCGCTGCCATTCCTCTCATTCGATATGCAGACAACTCCACACGAATCTGTGGAAAGGCGGCTTACAGAAAACCAGCTCATTCTAAATCCACAAAAAACAAGCTTTTTCTTCCAAATCGCTCTCACCACAAATCTACTTTTACAAGCTCATCACTTAACACAAACATTAAGATAGATTCCCACACAAAGCTCCTTGGTACCATAATCGATAACCAATTAAAATTCAACTATATTCAATGTTGTATCAAAACACACATCAAAAATTGTGCCTGCTTTACAGAACAAAAAAATTCCTCGCTACAGACTACAAACTCTCACTAGCAAAGGCGTGCCTTCTACCCAGCTTACTTTATATGCCTCTGTTATCCTAACAAACTTTCAATCTACTCTAATTGCCAAACTTGAACAAACTTGTAACAGAATTGCAAGATTTGCCACAAACCAACCTTACACCTATCACAACTGCCTTCTGCTAAACAACCTACAGTGGCTAGAATTCCCCCAACTACATTCACATCTACACCTAACACCACTCCATCCTCAACAAACCCACTACCTGTCCCATCCTCTCTTCTCTAATATCCTACTACAACCCGAATCGCTCACTCCAAAGCTTTGACCGACATCTCTTGGATATATGCAATCCCAATAAAACCATTGGCAAAGTTCTCTACAACTACTCAGTATCTCAAGTTTGGAACAAACTTCTTCTCAATAAGTATTACCCACACAAACAGCTTTAAAAAAAAAAAAAAAACTAAAAGACACCCTCTCAAGCTCATGGATCTGCTCCTGCCAGGAGCATACATAAACTCCAGCACTTCTTTACTATCAATACCATGTTTTTACAGCTCCGTCCCCCTCGACTGTTCCACTATTGTCCTTCTCTGCCTCTCAAATATGAGCTACATCTACCTACTCAATGTATGCTACAATGTATCAAGTTGTATTTCAACTTTTGTTTAATTGTATGTTCCTAGCTACATACCAACATGTCTCATTTTAGGTTTCAAACAACACCTCTAGCTATGCATTTTTTTATCCAAAATATTTGTTTGATAATGTTTACTTACCAGAGCTTTTCTCCTCAGGTCTCAGAGGAAAAAGGGCTCCGGTGCAGTTGGACCAACACGGTTAACAAGTGGCAAAGTAAATAAGACAGGAGGTCATCTACTGAAGTAACCAGATTTCGGATAAATTGCTTTGTATATGGAAAGACCTTCCTACCATAATAAAACTTGCTGGATCAATGTGAAGACTCCTCCAAAGACTGCATAAAAGAGAGGTTGATAAGGTATTGAAGACATGCAACTGAAGTTTAAATGTGTTCCCATGGCACAGAAGGATGAAGCTATGACTGTGACCCACAAGACCTATGTTCTATTAGCATCACAGGTGCTGGTGGGCATGAACCACGAAAGATGAAAGAGTGTAGCCCATGCCGACTCACCTATCCCAGGAGGAGGGAAACGGCTCCAATTTACCACATGAGCAACACTCATGGGGAGCACTAGGTGTTTACACTCAGACACCCTGATGACACTCTGCCATGCCCTGCATGGAACATAGCCTACATAAAACCAGAGAATAGCACTGCATGTGAAGGATCGCAAGTTTCCATCAGGCAAACAGTACTGTGGACGTTGGGGAAGCAGACACTGGAGTTAAAAGCTTCAGGGATGGAACATTCTACAGGACTCACAGCTGGCTGTGATTGACAGTGTGCTGGCTACTTCCCTAGCACCAGAGTCTTGTCCGGGGGGGGGGGGGGCAAACAGGGCTTCTTTGAGGAGGTGGCTTAACTTTGGATTCTCACCTAGCCCAAAGATGCTGGACTTCTACCCCCATGAATGAACAGGGTGAATGGGTGCAGGTAGTGAGACCATCGGGTATGGATTCTGTAGATGTGGGGGGGGGGGGCTAAAGTTTAGCATTTCTAATCCAAGCAGAGGTGAGTTCCAAATGACTGGTACAGCTTTAGGAACAGCACATTCCCTTATGACAGGGGGTGAAGCAGGTCTCAACCATGTAAGCTCCCTGTTATGACAGGGGGTGGAGCAGGTCTCAACCATGTAAGCTCCCTGTTATGACAGGGGGCGGAGCAGGTCTCAACCATGTAAGCTCCCTGTTATGACAGGGGGCGGAGCAGGTCTCAACCATGTAAGCTCCCTGTTATGACAGGGGGCGGAGCAGGTCTCAACCATGTAAGCTCCCTGTTATGACAGGGGGCGGAGCAGGTCTCAACCATGTAAGCTCCCTGTTATGACAGGGGGTGGAGCAGGTCTCAACCATGTAAGCCCCCTGTTATGACAGGGGTGAAGCAGGTGGTCCCTGTTATTCCAAGGGAAATGAACAGGAGTCAGGATTAACAAACCGCCTCTTACAAATATGGATAGAGATTACAAAAATACAATAAGAAGCTCAACAATTAGTGTATTTTGTTGAAGCATTGCTGTATTTCAGATAGCATAGCACCTGGCCACACCTAAGGAAAGACAGAGACACTCCTTTGGACCCCAAAGTGTTAACAAATCTAAAGATTTTTCAGAATCGTTATTTGATGCTGTAGGAGGAACCAGGAATAGTTACAGACGGGACATACTCTAGTTTAGGTAAAAAGGACATGCTCTGGCTGTAGACAGAGAAGTCTAAGAGAATTTGATGTAATTTCACTTGAGTAAATACTTTACCAACAGTGAGGTCAGCGTGGTTACTGAAGGAGTGCACCGTCAAAGGAGGCTACAAAATGCATAAAAAAAAGGACAGCAAAGCTTAGGACTCAAAGGAACACAGACAACAAGAAGGTAAGAATTGTTCAATATCGAGTGTAACGTGAAGAAAATACAGTTTTGTAAGTAAACTTATCATAAAATAAGAAGTTATGTACCTACCATAACGTTCCATGTTAGTTGTCTTCTCTCGCCTTCTTTCTTGCTTGATGGGTTCGGAGCCGATCCCTCGGCTCCGACTCGGCACTTGCTAAGCTCGAGAGTCACTTTTACCAGCTCGAGGCAGCCCCATATCCCATGATGCAAGGCGGTAAGTACCCAGATCTCGTTTGATGACAAAGGGCAATAGCACCAAGCATAAAACACTTCCAAAGGAAGAAAGAAAACTTACAGGATGGAAGAAAGACCAGGTCTGAATGGTCTTCAGCATAATAATTTCTTATAACAAGGTCTGTCCAGGCCTGGGGGAAGGAGGGAGGGTCGCAAGAAAGAAGGCGAGAAGACAACTAACATGGAACGTTATGGTAGGTACATAACTTCTTAATGTTAAGTTGTCAATCTCGCCTTCATTCTTGCTTGATGGGACCGCGTCCCTAGCACCTCTATCCTGGGTGGCTCAATGGAACAGACTCTTGAGGACTGTAGAGCCAAAACTGGCTCTGTCCCTGGAGGCCAAGTCCAATTTGTAGTGGGAAACAAAAGTATGAGGAGTGGCCCAAGTGGCCGCTGCACAAATAGTGTCTAGAGGAAGTCTAGCTTGAAAGGCTGTAGAAGTAGCTAAGCTCCTAGTTGAATGTGCTTTAGGTTTTGAGCACAGCTGTTTTCCCCTGAGCAGATAAATTTCAGAGATGACCGAAGAAAGCCATCTAGACAAGGTTACTTTAGAAACAGGAAGGCCTTTCTTATTATCCGCATAGGAAACAAAAAGTTGATCAGATTTCCTAAATTTTTGTTCTGTCCAAATAATATCTGAGTTGACGGTGGACATCAAGATAATGTAATTTTGTTCGGCTCTGTCTGAATAGTTCGGAAAAATACAGGAGATCAATGGATTGATTCAAATTGTTTTTGAGGCGACCTTAGGCAGAAAGGTCGGATTAGTTCTCAATGACACTCTGTCCTTGTGAAAAACCAAATAGGGGGTCGAACCGATAGAGCATGAAGTTCAGACACCCTCCTGGCGATGTAATAGCCACTAGGAATAAAGTTTTCCAAGAAAGAAATTTCAGGGAGCAAGAAACAGCTGGCTCGAATGTTTGAAGAATCAAGGATGTCAGCACTAAATTTAGATCCCACTGAGGAGGAGGATTCCTGATTGGAGGCTTTAGTAGGAAAATTCCTTTCAAGAAGGCCCTGCAGAGCCTATGGGACATAATATTATGATCTGCGACTCCGACATGAAAGTTGGAGATAGCAGCCAATTGAACTCTGACTGTGGAAGAAGAGGAGCCTGCATGAAAAATCTCTGCTAAGAAGTCCAGAACTGCCTGAACAGGGGCAGTGAAAGGATCAATATTCTTGGCCTTAGCCCAATAAGAGAAACGTTTCCATTTGATTGTATAAATCCTCCTGGTAGAGGATTTTAAAGAAGCTACTATGATGTCTCTAACTGGGTTAGAGATCAAAGGAAGCCTGGCTAAGGAAGGAAGTGGAGCAACCATGCTGTGAGGTTGAGAGAAGGAATAGACCGGTGCAGCTGACCGGATTGGTGAATCAGAAGATCTGGCACTGGGTCCAGATGCCACGGCTGCACCAAAGGTGACGATGGAGGAACGGAAACCAAACTTGTCGAGGCCAGTAAGGGGCAATGAGAATCAATTTGGCTCTCAAAACGGTAGCTTTCTGGATAACTTGAGGGATCAGAGGAAATGGAGGAAGGCATAAAGAAGTCCCTGGGGCCAATCCTGGGTCAGAGCGTCTCTGGGGGATGGCCTGGTAGAGGAAGAGACAGAAGAAGTCTGGGCATTTGCTGTTTTGGGGAGTAGCAAAAAGATCGCAACATGGACGACCCCATTCCAGAAATATCTCTTCCGCTATAGATTGCTTGAGAGACCACTCGTGAGGCATGAGAATAGCTCTGCTCAATCTGTCCGCTACAATGTTGGTTTTCCCAGAGATATGCGTTGCTACCAGAAACCGATGAGAGGAGATCGCCCATTGCCATAGTCTGAGCGCTTCTCGACACAAGGGGTAGGACTTGGTTCCGCCCTGTTTGTTGATATACCAAACTACAGACATGTTGTCTGTGTGGACTGCAATTGTCCCTACGGGAAGAAAGTCGTTGAGGGCTTGCAACGTTAAAAGCACTGCTCTCATCTCCAGGACATTTATGTGCAGATGGTACTCGAACGGCTGCCACGTCCCATGAACCATCCTGCCCTGATAATGACCCCCCCCACCCGATCAGGGAGGCATCCGTGGTGACAGTGGCTATCGGGGATGGGGGTACAAAATACCTGCCTTGGTGAACCTGAGGAGATGTGATCCACCAAGCAAGATGATCTTTGCAAGTCTGTGTCACCAGAATCTGGTGACGCATTGGAAGTTGTTGGTACGACCACTGTGTGAACAGCATCCACTGAAGAAGGCGCATGTAGAATCGAGCCAGGGGAAGAAGAGTAATGGCCGCAGCCATGAGGCCTAATACCTTTAGAACCATTCTGGCCTGTATTTTCTTGTTGGCCAGAATGATCCTGACATGACTTTGAATGTCTGAAACTCTTTGATCTGTAAGGGTAGCTGACATCCGAACAGTGTTTAAGTTTGCGCCTATGAAAGTAATAGACTGGCAGGGTGATAAGGATGATTTTTCGAAGTTTATCGAGATGCCCAAAAGAGTACAAAGCTTTATTGTGTAATCCCTGGCTTGAATAAGCTGATGCCTGGTGGTGGCTGAAAGGAGCCAGTCGTCGAGATACGGAAACACCTGGAATCCCTGACGTCTCAGGTGAGCCGTGACCACTGCCATGCATTTGGTGAACACTCTGGGGGCTGTAGTGAGACCAAAGGGCAGGGCTCTGAACTGGAAATGACTGGACCCCAGCCGAAAGCGGAGAAATCTCCTGGAGCGTCTGTGAATTTTGATGTGATAGTACGCATCCTGAAGATCTATTGAGCACATCCAGTTGTCCTTCTGTAAGAAGGGCAGAATTGACTGAAGAGTGACCATTCGGAATCTTGTCTTCCTCACAGACTTGTTGAGTCTGCTGAGATCCAATATTGGTCTCCAGTCTCCCGTCTTTTTGGGGACCAAAAAGAACCTTGAGTAGATTCCGGGCTCTGAATGGTCTTTTGTAACTGGCTGAATGGCTCTTTTGCAGTAGTTTTGAGACTTCTAACTCTGCAATTTCCCTTAGACTGGGTGGTACATCTGGAAGGGAATTTGAGGGAAAGGGACTTTCCTCGAAAGGAATTACGTAACCCTTGGATATGATCGACTGTACCCATCTGTCTTGAGTGAGGGAATGCCAGGCTTCTGGGTACAGTGATAATCTTCCCCCGACTGCCTCCAAGGAGGGACAGCCGGGCAACATCTCAGGGATGCTGAAAGGGCTTGTCAGAGAGAGGCTCTCTGTTTCCCTGGTTTTGGACCCCTCTGCCTCTAGAGCGGCGTCTGTTGTTGTTACCCCCTCTGCCTCTAGGGGTAAACTGACCACGTGAATCCGGCGTGACTCCTTGGGATTTGCGGAACCACATTTTGCCACCTTTCTGTCCTTTGGGGTAAGGTCTAGAAGGGGTGGAAAAACGGACTCCTACAGCAGAAAGAGTCTTGCCATCCTGCTCGCACCTGGTCAAAGTTTCCTTCACCTGAGGGCCAAACAAAGCTGACCCATCAAAGGGAGAATTTGTGAAGGATGCCTTAAAGGGATCTGCAAAGTCACATAGCCGCATCCAGGCTTGGCGTCTAAGAGCCACACCTGTACCTGCGGCTCTACTCGCTCCATCAGCAGCATATATTAGCCGCATGGAGGAGTTTGCAATGGAATTAAGGGTTCCTAGCTGCGAAGCAATTTTTTCTTGAGCCCCTGCAGCTGTAGGATCCTGTACTACTTCACCCAGCTCCTTAAGGATATCCCTCTGGAGTCTGGTGAAGTGACATAGGTAATTCAGCGAACGCATAGCAAAGGTCGCTGAGGAAAACATCCGCTTACCGTACCTATCCATGGTCCTAGAGTCCTTATTAGGAGGATGGACGGCACGGAAGGATCTGCAAGTTCCTTCTTGGTGGCAGCAGCCACCACCATGGCATCAGCGGGACACCCTTAGTGAGGAATTGCTTGTCACAGGGCAGTGATAAATTTTGAAGGCCTCCTAGGGACTGGCTCTACAGAGTCAGGAGCTGCCCACGCCTTCGGGCAATAACCTGCATAAGGGGTCGAAGGCGGAGACACCCAGGAGGTGGAGGGCCGAGATCCAAACGCCTCTAGGTATACTGACTCATCCTCAGAGGGATTGTTGGTGGGCCAGTTTCCCCTCTGTTTAAGGAGTTCTAGGATGTCTGAGAAGGAGACATCCTCAGAGGGGGATCTAGGGGATCCCTCTGACTCATCAAAGTCAGTATCTGAAGTGATAGACTCGGGGAAGTCTACATGTTTCCTCTTACAAGTCCTCTTCCTAGGAGGATCTCCCGAAACATCAGGAGAATCCTCGGAAGAGGGGGAAATTCCCAATGGGGAAACCTGAGGCGGAGGATCGCTGGGTCCTGTAGCAAGAGAAGTGGCAGAGATGTCAACAGGCACTATAGAGGGAGGAGCTAAGGGAACAGACTGCTGACTGATACCAGTGGCCAGCACACTCATCACCACCTCGAATGCTCCCCTCCCAGGCAGGTCCGAGAGAACCCGTTCCGAAGAACTAGGAACTCCAGGGACCACCGAAAGGGAAGTCTCCGAGGCAGATGTCGGAGCCGAGCTCACCAAGGCAGAGGCTCCAAGGGGAAGAGCGGGTTCGGACAAGGGTCCGATGCCACTCACCCCCTCGGAGGAGACCATGGAAGCCCGGCCACCGAATCCCTCTAAGGAAGGTCTCGAAGAGGAGATAAGAGTAGAGGCTGAAGGAACAGAAGGGGGTATCTGTCCTCCAGCCGTAGCAGTAACCATTCGAAGACTCCAACTCCAAGCTCTGGGGTAGAGTTGAAGGAGGAACTGTAACGGGGTGTGGACCAATAGTCGTCTGTTGAGACGGACTATGTAACATTTGGGCCAGTGCCTGTGACTTAAGTAATCTACTGACCACTCTCTCTAAGTCATGGTCAGAAAGCCTGGATGACCTTGAAGATCGGCTCCGATGGCTCCGTTCCGAAAGGAGAGGTGAAGCCGAGCAAAGTACCGGCTCCAAAGAAGGAGACCTCGACCTCTTCCTGGAAGGAGCCATCGGAACCGATGAAACTATAGAACCTGTCGGAGCAGACAACTTATCGGAGCCGACAGGAAGCCTCGATGCATCGGCTCCAGCCAGAGCAGATACAGCCACAAAAGTAACGGTGTCGGAGCCGATCGGAGCCGACACCGATGCCTGTGCCACATGGTGGTCGGAACCGATCGGAGCCGACACCGAAGTGGTCGATGCAGAATCGGCACCGATAGCCATCGGTGCCGAAGGCTAGTAAGCCAGAATCGGCTCCAGCCGGAGCCGATCTCGACTCAGAACGAGTCGGAGCCGAGGCCACAGGCTTTGACACAGAAGCCTGGGCCTTGGAAGATTTGGCAGACTTGGATGGCGCCGACTTAGCCGGAGAGCCCTCCGGCTTAAGAAGGCCCCTAAGAATTAGTTTGTTTCTTCTTTCCTGCAGGACTCTCTGGCTGAAGGAATGACATATAGCACAGGAGTCCTGCAGGTGAAGAGGCCCCAGGCAATACAGGCAAGAAGTGTGACCGTCTGTCAGAGACATCTTCTGACAGCACGAGTCACACTTCTTAAAGCCTGAGACCCTCTCTTTTGACATGGTGTACACAACACACACACACACACCAGTCAAAGAATTAAATTAAATTAGATACACCAAAAAGGTATAACTAAAAAAACACACACACACTAACGGGGGGGGGATGGGATGGGTAAAGTTGACTAAAAAATAAGAAGAGACAGGGAAATTTCTGTCAAAAAATCTTTAAAATTAACTTAAAACTAAAAATTAAAGGGTTTTTAGTAAAACGGGGCTAAAATATCAAAGTAGTAAATCACTTACCAGGAGCTGGTAAAAGGAGGACCTCATAAGCGAAGCGGCAAACGAGATCTGGGTACTTACCGCCTTGCATCATGGGATATGGGGCTGCCTCGAGCTGGTAAAAGTGACTCTCGAGCTTAGCAAGTGCCGAGTCGGAGCCGAGGGATCGGCTCCGAACCCATCAAGCAAGAATGAAGGCGAGATTGACAACTTAACATGTAGTTGTTCTAATGATCACTGCTGTAGTAGCCTTGGTTATATGGGTTACATCATTCCAAAGATACAACAATCAACCTGCTTACAAAGCTTCAGGGCAGCTGCCACACTTGAGCAGCTTGAGCAGATGACTAAAAAGACAAGTTAGGGTGCCAAGTCCTTCAGAGCTTTCATGCCAACAGGCAGCGGGAGCTTAACCCTGAAAGGAGAATGCTTGGAAAAACAAAAAGCCCACAAACGTACCATAAAAAGGGGATAGGGAGGGAGCGAGTACTGCAGCAGTGATCATTCGATGTCTTGTCACAGACTGTACCATTTTCATTAAACTGATCACCGCATCAGGCTAGCTACTTGGACAGATCACCCCAGCTTACTACATTTTGGAATCACTGCTGCATCAGGCTAGCTACATGGATAGATCACCCCAGCTTACTACATTTTGGAATCACTGCTGCATCAGGCTAGCTACATGGATAGATCACCCCAGCTTACTACATTTTGGAATCACTGCCGCATCAGGCTAGCTACATGGATAGATCACCCCAGCTTACTACATTTTGGAATCACTGCCGCATCAGGCTAGCTACATGGATAGATCACCCCAGCTTACTACATTTTGGAATCACTGCCGCATCAGGCTAGCTACATGGATAGATCACCCCAGCTTACTACATTTTGGAATCACTGACGCATCAGGCTAGCTACATGGATAGATCACCCCAGCTTACTACATTTTGGAATCACTGCCGCATCAGGCTAGCTACATGGATAGATCACCCCAGCTTACTACATTTTGGAATCACTGCCGCATCAGGCTAGCTACTTGGATAAGCTTGTTAGAAAAATAGTCTCAGTCTATTCAGACCAAGACCAAGCCCAAAACGTAGTTTAACAGTCCAACAGACAAATGACTTCAGTCCAAAAAATGCTGGAAACTCCAAATAATGAGACAATCTGTTTATTGGATCCACAGACAAAGTCGTTTGTGTCTGTTGGACTGTTAAACTACGTTTTGGGCTTGGTCTTGGTCTGAATAGACTGAGACTATTTTTCTAACAAGCTTATTTAAACAAGTAAGGATACGTGAAGATTTTTGGAGCAAGCGCCAGTAGTTGTTTTTTATCATTGCATATATTCTGGCTTTTTTACTACTGGTGTTCCATCTGACACGGTGTGCAACAGTTTTTCTTTTTATATTTATTTTTTAGCTACATGGATAGATCACCCCAGCTTACTACATTTTGGAATCACTGCCGCATCAGGCTAGCTACATGGATAGATCACCCCAGCTTACTACATTTTAGAATCACTGCCGCATCAGGCTAGCTACATGGATAGATCACCCCAGCTTACTACATTTTGTAGGTGGAAGGAGAACAGGACTCCCTGGAGAAAGGTACTAGCAAAGCCCGATTTGGACCTAAAGGACCTGCTGCTGCTTGTACAACCCCACACTTTGTAAAAGCATAGATGAAGCCATGGCACTGGTAACATGGACCCTGACCGGCCAAGTTTTGTTGTAGGGAGTATAGCAAGAGTAATAGCCTTAGACAACCATTTGAAAACTTCCAAAAACTTTACTTTCACAAGAAATAAACAACTGATCCGAAGATCTGAAAGATTTAGTTCTGTCAAGATAGCACCAGAGTTGTCTGTGGACATCCAGGCTAGGGGAGCAACCTTTCTTCCTCATTTTTAGGTTCAGAAAAGAAAGTGGGGAGATGTACCAGTTTGGCTTAAGTTAAACTCTGACACCACTTTAGGCATAAAGTCATTCTTGAAAATGAGTGAGTGGCAAGCTGGTATGGCGAGTCAGACCGGATATCTTTCTTACAAAGGTCAGAGCAGGTATGGCGAGTCAGACCGGATATCCTTCTTACAAAGGTCAGAGCAATCATGGCGAGTCAAACCGGATATCCTTCTTACAAAGGTCAGAGCAATCATGGCGAGTCAAACCGAATATCCTTCTTACAAAGGTCAGAGCAATCATGGCGAGTCAAACCGGATATCCTTCTTACAAAGGTCAGAGCAATCATGGCGAGTCAAACCGGATATCCTTCTTACAAAGGTCAGCGCAATCATGGCGAGTCAAACCAGATATCCTTCTTACAAAGGTCAGAGCAATCATGGCGAGTCAAACCGGATATCCTTCTTACAAAGGTCAGAGCAATCATGGCGAGTCAAACCGGATATCCTTCTTACAAAGGTCAGAGCAATCATGGCAAGTCAAACCGGATATCCTTCTTACAAAGGTCAGAGCAATCATGGCGAGTCAAACCGGATATCCTTCTTACAAAGGTCAGAGCAATAGTGGCGAGTCAAACCGGATATCCTTCTTACAAAGGTCAGAGCAATCATGGAGAGTCAAACCGGATATCCTTCTTACAAAGGTCAGAGCAATCATGGCGAGTCAAACCGGATATCCTTCTTACAAAGGTCAGAGCAATCATGGCGAGTCAAACCGGATATCCTTCTTACAAAGGTCAGCGCAATCAGTAAAACTGTTCTCCATGTTAAAAACCTCAAGTCAGCTAGCTTAGCTGGTTCAAAAGGAGAAAGTGTTGACTTCTATAACAAAATCAAGATCCCAAAAGAAGGTGCTACCCGTTTGAGGGCCTCTTTTGCAAACCCCCTTCAAAAACATTTTGATATGAGAATGCAGAGGATTGCAAATTAGGAGCAATCAATGAATCCCACTGACACAAAAATGTTCTCCTGGAGGGATTGACAAAACTGGTGTCAAAGCCATGGACTAAAATGCATAATAGTGTCCCTTGGGAAGTCCTCCATCCCTGGTAACTATCATATTAACAACACATCCCTTAGAGTTAACCCAGTAATCAGGGACATACGGACACATATAGCAATCTAGCCTTAGACAATCACGTGTCTACAGTAGTGAGGAAATCATTCTAGGTTGCACAACTTATAAACAAAGGTATGGTGTCGAAGTCCAAGGAAGTCATTGTTCCACTATAATCAGCATTCATCAGAACGGTCATAGAGTACAATGCCCCCTTTAGTATGTACCTAACCAGGGATATCAAACAACTGGAACCTCCACAGGAGGTTCCTCAATAAAAGAATACACGGGGCAAGTAAAATGTTCTATGTAGACCGCCTCAAGGCCCTATCCCTGTATTTTGTCTCCTTCAGGCTTTTGAGGGGAGTTCTATGCCTGGCATGCAGGCATCATCAGACCCCAGACCCCACTCTGATCGACCTCCTGTATATCCACAAAACTATCAGCACCAGAATTACCCATTCTAAAGACATAAACCTTGCCTGTGACATAAATAGGACCTGCTGGTGAGACAAGTAAGCATCCCAGAGACTACCCAGTTTATAGAACAGGCTCCCCATCCATGTGAAGCAGAATTCCTCCCTAACCCAATTCAAATGCAACTTGGACAAATGGAGGGGGAACATGAAATTCATCCCTGGTTTGGCACCTATGTCTCGAATGAACACAGAAAACCTGTAAATAGTTCATCTCCCAGGCCTCTGCTTACACTTGGAGGGTATCAGAACTTGTCAGATATTTGGGATGCATGGCTAGGCCCTTGTGGTCGTTAGCCTTGTAAACACCTATGAACCTAACAGAGGGGCAAACATTAAATCTCTATCAAAGGGAGAATTTAAAATCTCATTTTTATTATCTAGGAGGTTCTGAGATTGCAGCCATGCAAACCTCCTCAGAACAGTACCAGCGGCCGTAGCCCTGTAAGAAGTATCAGCAAAGTCATACATACACTGCAAACAATAAGTAGGGACCTGTGCAACAAACCTCCTGAGAACAGTACCAGCGGCCGTAGCCCTGTAAGAAGCATCAGCAGAGTCGTACATACACTGTAAACAATAAGTTGGGACCTGTGCAACAGAAAAACTAAAATTATTTAAAGCAGATTCTTCCATCACAAGAAGAAACTGCACATAAAAAATCTCCATACTTTCACAATTTGTCAGAACAAACACACACAGAAACCTGACAATTCAAAACTATGAAAATCAAAGTTGCAGAAATATACACTTTTCCCCATACTTGTAATTTTCCCTTCATTATCAGAAAAGAGTAGGAATGGAATTAACTAAATGCTTAGCAGTGACCAATCAAAGCTGTAGCTGCTGGGTAGGGTTTGGGAATAATTTATAAAAATGTGAAAGACTAAGGAATTTTTCAAAATGTCTGCACACTCATCAACAGCTTAACTTAACAGCAGGATGGCACAGTGGTGCAGTAGTGTTGTCGCCTCACAGCAAGAGGTTGTCCGGTTCAATTTTCGGCTGGGATACCTTCACTGTGGAGTCTGCATGTCCTCCCTGCATTCATGTGGATTTCTCCAGATACTCTGGTTTCCTCCACGTTACAAAGATATGCATCTGAAGCATTTCTCCCCGGGCTGTTGCTGAAAATTGGCTTTGTTCCAAGTCGGACTTTCCCGGTTAACAAATGTTAAATAAATAAAACTTCAGCTCTCCCAGTATGAGCAAAGAAACTAATAGAGGAGGCCCAGTAATTCTGCCTGATTTTGTCAACTCCAGCTACTGGCTTTTAAATATACAGTCTGGGTGCCAGGCAAAGAAGAAACTTTCAGAGCCTAAAAGAAAAATCAGCTAGAAAAAGTGAAGAGAAAACTCTGATCGGGAAGAGTCTTGCAGCTGCTCAGCAAACCGTTCAAGCTTCAGCTTTGGTACAAAAGACAACTTCTAGCAATTCAAAGAAAAAATGTCAAAGGAAAAAGTAAGTCAATGTGCTTATAGCACATTAAAATAAACACTGAAGGGATAGATCAACTCAAATAACAAAAAGCTGTGAAAAAATGGAAGAAGCGTTTAATGGCTATTCATCTGAACTGCTAAAACTGCAAAAATCAGAGACTGAAATGAAGAAAAGGCTGATGGGTTAGATGACAGTACACAGAGAAAACCCAAGATTTAATGCTGCATCACAGAAAATGGAAGGAACAGACTATTAATTTTATGAAAGCATAAACAAGTAACTGGAGGGTCTAAACCCGGCCATGAAAAAGCAGCCTACACCTGTATTAGTAAAGATGCAACCATACCAGCAGAAAGAGTTGATCCTTACAAAATTGTGCCAGGAGGGCAAAATATTAAAAACTGGAGACAGACAGACTGTCAAAAATGATATTTCACTACACAGCAAGCAGAAGAGAAGCAAACACAGAATGTCGAGAGGCAGATGTGAGATCCAAGCTATTTCCCAGCTGTCTTCAGAATATTTTTTCTTGGAGGATCAGACTTTTTTTTTTTTTGATGCAGAACAGAGGCTAAGTAGGAAATGCAAAAAGTTTGTCTAACAAGGGGCGAGTCAGAGTGATGGGGTTTCTCATTCTTTTGACGGTAAGGCTCATACAAATACTTTGCAAGTGAAATCTTTTCCAGTGTTCCAAAAGAAAACGCTTGAGAGATTAAAAAAAAAAAAAAAAAAAAAACAGGAGTTTATTAAAAGAACTGGGAGTACCTTTGACTTTAACCAGAATTTTAAGGCTGGGAGATGGAGGTGAACAGAAAGACCAGCAACACAAATTAGTAAATTAATATGGAGATTATAAAGCAATAATCACATTTGTGAAATATGACTTTTTACAAGGAAAAGTTGCAGAGAAAGACTGGATTTTTATTGACTTTGTTAAACTTGTTGGGGGACCAACAGGCATATGCCCCACTTCATGTCATCAATGTTTGGAAAGACGCCAAAAGGGGAAAAACGGAAAAAGTAACCAAGTAAATAATTTAATTATGAACAGTATTTTTATACAAACACTTTACAATATAAGTGACATGTTACATAGAAAAGCATCTTCAGTGCCAGATACTAAATTAATCACATACAAAGTTTTTTTTTTTCTTTTTCAGCTTTAAGAAAAGCATTACAATGTAAAAAGAGAAGAAAAGCTGGACAAAAGCACATTTAAGTTATAGGTAGTCATAGAAACAAGCTAAAGATGAAGACAATAAACAAAAAAGGTGTGGAGACGGTTTAGCTAGAGAGAGAATAAAATTAAAAAGGTACAAGGGCATGCGCTTAGTAAAAAATAAAGTTTGACATTACCAGAAATGAATAAAAGACTTCTTTCGGCTGTTCCCGTTAGGGGTCGCCACAGCAGATCAACTGTTTGCATTTCTTCCTGTCCTCTGCATCTTGCTCTGTCACACCAACCACCTGCATGCCCCCTCTCACCACATCCATAAACCTCATCTTAGGCCTTCCTCTTTTCCCGTTACCTGGCAGCTTCATCCTTAGCATCTTTTTCCCCAATATACTCTGCATCACTCCTCAGCACGTCCAAACCAATGTAATCTTGCCTCTCTGGCTTTGTCTCCAAACCTTCCAACCTAGGCTGACCCTCTAATATACTTATTCCTAATCCTGTCCATCCTTGTCACACCCAGTACAAATCTTAACATCTTTAACTCTGCCACGTCCAGCTCAGACTCCTGCCTTTTTGTCAATGCCACTGTCTCCAACCCATATAACATAGCTGGTCTCGCTACCCTCTTGTAGACCTTCCCTTTCACTCTAAATGGTACTAGTCTGTCACAAATCACTCACTCTTCTCCACCCACTCCATCCTGCCTGTACTCTCTTCTTCACCTCTCTTCCACACTCACCATTACTCTGAACTGTTGACCCCAAGTATTTAAACTCACCCACCTTTGCCACCTCTACTTCCTGCATCCTCACCATTTTTCAATCCTCCCTCATTCACACACATTCTGTCTTACTCCTGCTGACCTTCACTCCTCTTCTCTCTAGAGCATATCTCCACCTCTCCAGGGTCTCCTCCACCTGTTCCCTACTCTCACTACAGATCACAATGTCATCTGCAAACATCATAGCCCACGGGGGCTCCTGCCTGCTCTCATCTGTCCACCACCTGCCCATCACCATTGCAAATAAGAAAGGGCTCAGAGCTGATCCTTGATGTAATCCCACCTCCACCTTAAATGCATCCGTCACTCCCACCACAGACCTCACCGCTGTCACACTACCCTCGTACATATCCTGTACCATACTTGCATACTTCTCTGACACTCCCGACTTCCTCATACAATACCACAACTCCTCTCTAGGCACCCTGCCATATGCTTTCTCTAAATCCACAAAGAGACAATGCAATTCCTTCTGACCTTCTCTGTACTTCATCAACACACGCAGAGCAAACATCGCATCCGTAGCATTCTTTCCTGGCATGAAACCATACTGCTGAGCACTAATCACCACCTCCCTTCTACTACTCTTTCCCATAACTTCATGCCGTGACAGATCAATTTAATCCCTCTGTAGTTACTACAGCTCTGCACACCACCCTTATTCTTAAAATCAGTACCAAAACACGTTTTCTCCATTCCTCAGGCATCCTCTCATTTTCCAAGATTTCATTAAACAATCTAGTTAAAATCTCCACTGCCATTTCACCTAAACCCCCTCCATGCTTCCACAGGTATGTCATCTGAACCAACAGCCTTTCCATTCTTCATCCTCTTCATAGCCATCCTTACTTCCTCCTTGCTAATCCATTGTACTTCATGATTCACTATCCCCACATCATCTAACCTTCTCTCCCTCTCATTCTCTTCATTCATCAACCCCTCAAAGTACTCTTTCCATCTGCTCAACACACTCTCCTCACTTGTAAGTATGTTTCCCTCATTATCCTTTATCACCTGTACCTGCTGCACATCTTTACTAGCTCGGTCCCTCTGTCTAGCCAACTAATACAGGTCCTTTTCTCCCTCCTCCGTGTCCAACCTTTTATACAACTCTTCATACGCGTTATCCTCAGCCTTTGCCACCTCTCTCTTTGCCATGCACCTCATCTCCTTGTACCCCTGTCTACTTTCTTCATCTCTGACAATCCCACTTCGCCAACCTTCTGTACACTCTCCTGTACTTCCTCATTCCACCACCAGGTCTCCTTGTCCTCCTTCCTCTTTTCAGATGTCACACCAAGCACTTTTCTAGCCATCTTCCCTTAATAGCTCTGTTGTAGTTACCCAGCTATTTGGTATCTCTTTCACTGCCACCCAGTGCCGGTCTTAACTCTTCCCTGAACTCCATCTCACAATTACTCTTTCAATTTCCACCACTTGATCCTTGGTGCTGCCCTCACACTCCTCCTCTTCTTGATCACCAATGTCATCCTACAAACCACCATCCTATGCTGCCTAACTACACTTTCTCTGGCCACCACTTTACAGTCTCCAATCTCCTTCAGACTGGCCCTTCTACACAAGATACAATCCACCTGCGTGCATCTTCCTCCACTCCTGTTTGTCACCCTATGCGTCTCCCTCTTGTTAAACTACATTTACCACAGCCATGTCCATCCTTTTCGCAAAATCCACTACCATCTGACCTTCTGCATTCCTTTGCTTAACACCATACCTACCAATCACTCATCATGAAATGAATAAAAGACTGCTGGTAACTAAATATTTTAATGCATTTAAAGACAGCCGGTGCACTTCCGTAACATAGGTAATAAATGCATGTGGCTGGAACTGTCAATTTGGGGCAAACTGTTTCAATCAGGAGGGTTAAACTTCAACACAGAAAATGATGCACATTTTCAAATGGTTTTGAATTGGGGTTATGGGGTTGTTCCAGGGTGGGACATTAGTTTTTTTTTTTTGCAGGGTTTTCATTTAAACATATAGATCTTGCAAAATGAGACAGGTTCAAATGGAGATGACATAACTCTATTAAAAGATCAGCCTACCAAACATTAGTGGCAGCATGTAACACAAAAGCTGGAAACAGACATTTTAATAGTGGTCATACACAACAGGTGGGAATAACTTCTTTGCATAATGGCTGCAGTAAACATATTTTGGAATGTCAACTGCTTCAAAGATACAGACAAAAAGGTAAGAAAGGTAAGATTAATCAAATATATTAAGAAATGTAGAGTGCAAACAGCAATGTTACAGGATGCACAATTGGAAAGAAGCAAGCATATGAATTTGATAAACAATTTCAGAATGAATATTCAATAAGATATAAAGGACAAAGGAAAAGGGGAGGACTTGTACTAAATTGCTAGAGGAACATCAGTACAAACAGAAGATGGCCAAAAAGAAAGTAATGTTAGGTTTTTGGTAGTAAGGGACCACTGGCAAGGGAGGAGGGTTATGACCATGTTTATATTCTACCTAAAACGATTATGAAGCTGAACAAAAGACCTTAAAAAAAATTTTGGGAGAAATAATCGGCTTTCAGCAGGGAATATTACTTGTAGGTGGAGACTGGAATTGAGTTGCAACACTGAGGATGTACCTGGATGGCCTAGTAGGAAAAATATAACAATACGCTACATTTCAGAAAACATTTATGAAAATATTAGTTATGACTGTCGTGAATTCAGTAGCAGGAACTCTTGATAAATTTACATATTATTCCCCAAGGTACAAGAACTGGGCTAAACTAAAACATATATACATTTTACAAGAACATATGCATCTAACTGAAAACGGACACATCCAGTAACTACTTCAGATCATGCAACAATAACCAAGAAAAAAATGCAGGGTAATGAAGCAAGTAAAACTGAGAAACTGATGCTTCCACACCTATCTGTTAAAGAGAGAGGAATTTAAGGAATGGGTAGTGGAATTATTCAAGAGTCATTAGGGAAGATAACATTTTCTTCAGACGTTATTGCTAGTAAGTGGAATACAATAAAAGAAGAGTTTAAAAACAGGATAAAAAGAAAGTGATATGGTGAAGAAGCAACAAGAACAGGGGCTGACCAAGATTAAACTATCGCACAATAAGAGGAATCACACCGAACAAGAAACAGAAAACTGCAGAGTGTTATAGAGAAAATAAGGGACTAACTGGGCAATATGCCCAAGACAAGACAGACTGCGGTTAAGCAATTGTTTTTTTGGTAACTCCAAACCGAAAAACTCAGCACAATGGACTTGGGCAAGAGAAAGAAGAAAGGACTCTTGCCAAACTTAAGACGACAACAACATCCTGTAGAGGTATTACAGATATTTCGGAAATTTGTATAAAAGCAGAGAACGTGGAAATTAAGAAAAAGCAAAAAATAGAAATATTTATGGAAGACACAAGTATGCTAAGGTTAGAGGAGGCTCAACAAACAGTCAGGATAGCAGGAAATCGAAAAAAAATGGTGACAAATCAACCTGCAGGAAATTTTCCAGGAATAGATAGCATTCGTGTGGAAGTTTGGAATCTAGGAGAAAAGAAAGTGATAAATATCTGCAAGGTTTTGTTTAACAGCATTTTAAAAAAGAGGGAAGCATCAATATCCGGGAAGAATGCTGTGGTGGCTGTAATACCCAAGCACCCATCAGACCCAGCTTCAGATAGGCTCATTTCAATTTTAAACCATATCTATGAAAGTATTTATGTTGGTAATAGCTAAAAGAATGGCAAAGGTTGCCAAAATTGACAGATATTAATGTGGCTTTGTGGAGTGAAGGCAAACTGCTAACATTAATAAAACAGTGATCCAGAGGGAATCAGAATGCAAGAAAAATACCACTGCCGGCAGCTCTTCATGCCGAGAAAGCATTCAGAGTAAGCTTGGATTTTATGAGCAAGGCAGTGGAAGAATGTGCATTCCCTGATGCAATATGGTGGAATATATGAGGGATAGGAGTCTGAGGTTTCTTCTCTGAAAAGTTGTGTCTTAAGAAATTAACCATGCAGGGTTTCACTCCTTCCACTTTCTTACTTGCATTATATTTAGGATCACTGGCAAAGAAAAAAAGGCATCCAGAAATTCCAGGATATAATTGGTATGGTAATTAAGAAAAGTTAGCTTTATTTGCAGACCATTTATTTTTGTACCAGATAAAACCAGAAAAGGACATTTCAGTGTTGTGGAACATTTTCAAATTTTTTCGGGCTGTAAAATTAATGAAGACAAAAAAATGATGTACTCACCATAACGTTCCATGCGAGTTGTTCCATCTTGCTTTCATTCATCACTGATGGGTTCGGAGCCGATCCTCGGCTCTGACACGGCTGACTAGCAAAGCTCAAAGTTCTCCAGCAGCTCGAGACCCCACCCCTTATCCCACAACGCACTGCTGGAATTACCTCAGATCTTGT
The DNA here is from genome assembly GCF_019279795.1 of Protopterus annectens. NCBI lineage: Eukaryota > Metazoa > Chordata > Ceratodontiformes > Protopteridae > Protopterus > Protopterus annectens. The sequence goes on along the minus strand of NC_056743.1, from coordinate 3,693,099 downwards.
TTGCTGCATACCATATAGAAGTACAATAATTATTCTGCCTAGGAATGAAGACACATTGAAAAACCAGGATGAAGACAGCCTCCAGGTCAACTGCCAGCCAGGAGGGGGAAGGAAGGAGGGAAGGACGTGAGAATGAAGGCGAGATGGAACAACTCACATGGAACATTACATTGAGTACATAACTTTATCTGAAGTTGTTCAATCTCGCCGTTCATTCATCACTGATGGGTAAAGTCCCTAGCACCCGGATCTTGGGTGGCTCACGGAAGTACACTCTTCAAAGCCGTACAACAAAATGTAGCCCTATCCCTGGAGGCCTTATCCACTTTGTAAGGAGTTATAAAAGTGAGGGTTAGACCATGTGGCTGCTGCACAGATGTTGTCCAAAGGTAATTTGGCTTGAAAGGCTGAAGAGGTAGAAACTGCTCCGGTTGAATGAGCCTTTACCTTACCAGACAAGGGCATATTATGACAAGCATATGTGTAGGTGTAGGTGATACAATCCGACAGCCACTTAGACAGGCTTGCTTTAGCAATTGGTTTACATTTCCTGGCCTCAGAAAAGGACACAGAGCTGATCTGATTTCCTAATATCTTTTGTTCTGTCCAAATAAAATCTTTTGAACATAGAGTTTGTGCAACATGTATTCCAATTTGTTGGTATGATTAGGGAAGAAAACGGGCAACTCAATGACTTGATTAATGTTAATCTCAGAACATACTTTGGGCAGAAAGGATGGATATTTGTCCAGAGAGATACTCTTGTCAGCATGGAAGACCATATAAGGGGGCTTGATGGATAGGGTTTGGAGTTCTGACACTCTACGGGCTGAAGTGATGGCTACTAAGAAGACAGTTTTCCACAACAATAATTTTAGTTCACAAGATGAAGCAGGCTCAAATGGAGGAAGAATGATACGAGATAACATAAAATTCACATTTCAGGGTGAATAAGGTGTCTTCACTGGAGGCCTCATGTGAAAGGAACCTTTTAGAAAAGCCTTAGACAATTGGTGAGCCATAATATTCAAACCATCGATTCCTAGATAGAAATTAGATATGGCAGCCAATTGCACTCGCATGGTAGCAGCCGCTGCTCCTTTGTTGAAGATTTCTGTCAAGAATTGTAAGATAGAAGACAATGGCACTTGGTAAGGGTCAATGTTGTAGGAAGAAGCCCAAATGGAAAATCTCTTCCACTTTCTACGATACAATTTTCTAGTGGAAGGTTTACGGGAAGCCAATAAAATCTGACTAGTGTCACAGGAAAGATTATAGAGCCTGGCTATGCAGGGAACTGAAGCAGCCAAGCAGTTAGCTTCAGTGTCAGCAAGGATGGATGAAGATCCCCTGATGGGTGTGTCAACAAGTCCAGAACTGGGTCCAGGATCTATGGATCTTCCAGAATGTGATGGTAAAGAAACAGAAACCAAATCTGCCGAGGCCAATGAGGGGGCTATAAGGATGATCGTCCGTCCCAGCGACTTTGCTTTCTGTAAGAATTTGGGTATCAGGGGAATTGGTGGAAATGCACAGAGGAGACCTGGGGGCCAATCGTGGACAAGAGCATCCCTCGGGGAGTGACCTGGCATGGGAATCAGGGCAAAATAGCTTCGGCATTCGTTGTTGATTTGACTGCCGAACAGGTCGCAGGAAGACTGGCCCCATTTGTAGAATATCCTGTCCGCAAATCTCTTGTTTGAGGGACCATTTGTGGGGCAATAAAACTGCTCTGCTCAGTCTGTCCGCTATGAAGTTGGATTTGCCCGGGATGTGCATTGACAACAGAAAGCGCTGGGATGACCGTGCCCACTGCCATACTCTGAGGGCTTCCCGACAAAGGGGATAAGACTTGGTCCCACCTTGTTTGTTCAGATACCCGACCACCGACATGTCTGTCTGTATTGCAATTGTCCCTAGAGGAAGAGAGTCCTGAAAGTATTGCTACGCTAGAAGTACTGCTCTCATCTCCAGGACATGGATATGCAGATGTGATTCCTGATCTGTCCACGTGCCTTGGGCAGTCTTTCCCTGAAAAATACCCCCCCTCACCTTATCAGGGAAACATTCATGGTCACAGTGGCAACTGGAGGGGGGGGGGGGAGAGCATGAAAGGACATCCTATTGTGACATGGAGACGTCAACCACCATTGAAGATCCTTCTTGCAGGAATTCGTTCTCAGGATCATGTGACTCATTGGAAGTTCTTGGTAAGACCATTGCGTGAACAGAAGCTATTGAAGGATTCTCATATGCATCCTTGCTAAGGGGATTTCTAAAATAGCTGCTGCCATCAATCCTAGAACTTTCAATACCTCTGCAGCTGGTGCTCTGTTCTTTGATATCAGGGACATGATGTGTTGGCGAAGAACAGAAATTCTTTCTGGTGGAAGGCGAAGACTGCTGGTTGACGTGTCTAGTTCTGTCCCTATAAAAACGATATGCTGTGATGGCAACAAGGCAGACTTTCCGAAGTGGACTGTAATGCCTAGCCGATCGCAGAGTGTCAGAGTAGCCTCTCTCGCTTGAAGTTAATGCCTGGTGGTGGAGGTAAGGAGCCAATCGTCGAAATACGGAAACACCTAGAATCCTAGATGCTCAGGTGAACCTGACTGCCATGCACTTAGTGAACACTCTGGGAGCTGTAGTGGGACCAAAGGGCAGAGGGAATTTATAAGGATTGGCTCCCAGCCGGAAACGCAGGTGATCTCTGGATGGTCTGCCCATCTTTATGTGGTAGTACACAGCCAATTTGAAAAAAAAAAAAAGTTTCTTGTGCTGGGTGTGTCTGCTCGCAAAGGGCCCACCATTACAGAATGCTTCTTGCAATGTAAAGAATTACTAAGCCAAGTGCAGCCATTTGGAAGTGTTTCAGTGTGCTGTGTACCGTTTATTCACAACATGCACTTACTTCAGTGTTTCTCACTCAGCTTCTTCTGCTGCCCAGTTTACCCACTAAGTGCAGTTACTTTGAAATGTTTCTTAAAATGATTACAAATAAATTTACAGTACAATAATTTCAACAGTATTACAGTGCCCGAGAAAGTTATTTCGCAAAAAGTATTTTAGAGAGTTCCGTTACTTAAAAGTATTACACAGAGTTCTCCCCCCCCCCTATCCCGGCCTTAAATTTACTGCCTTAAGCCAGTTTTTACTTGGAGGGCTTCTTTTGGTATATTTAAATAGAATACAAGCACATTTAAGTTAGAGAATCTTGCAAAGTGTATTTTACCCCTTTTTTCAGTTCACTTACAGTGTCAGCTCATTTAAGTCAGACAGCTGTCATTGCCCATTTCAGTTAGAGGGCTACCTTTTTTTCTCCCTTTCTCCCCTTACAACTTAGGCAGTTTTGTTTAAGTTAGAGAACTGCCACCCCTTTTTCTGCCGTAATTGTTAAAGTTGTTCTTTGGTGTTTTTCTTTGTTGTTTAAACCAGTTAGATGATCTGCTCCCTCCTACAGGAGCCTTTTCAATGACTATGTGGATTGTGCGGTGCACAGGCTTTTATGGACACTGGCGCTTGCCTAACTGCTATCGGCTCCAACCAAGAGAGATTCAGAACCAACCAACACTACCTCTTCAACATAGATTCCTCCTCCAAACTGACTTGGGACCTCGGAACCGGAACATCTGGAACCGATTGTAGTGGAACAGTCGGTGTCTAGGCCTATCCCAGGATCTTTGGACCAGACTTATGCTCAGACATCCTCGGTTCCATCTGAACTTGAAGAGTCTAGGAGCAGACGCTCTCTGGAGGAGTCCGGGAAGAAGAGTCGGATCAGACACTTGTCAGATCTGAACTTGCCTCTTGGGGCTTCAGCGCAGGTAAGCTCGGCTCCTACATTGGCCTCCGAGCCAACTCTCTTGGTTCTGTGGATACTATGACTGTTCAGAGCCAGAGGTTTCCTCGGATCAGAGGCGGGTGGCTTTCAAGGTAATGAGACTGCTGTCTCCACAAACAGGTCCACTCTTGGATCCTGGCATTCTTCCCACAAAGGCACCGGTGTCCGTCTCGGCACCACACCATCCACAGACACATGGAGACCATAGGCCTCAGGATGCCCCATTGGGTGAACCCCTCTCTTCCGAAACCTCTCCAGAATAACCTCCTGAAGAGGTCTCTCATAACAGACTTTGCAAGAGGAAGCATTTAGACTCCCCAGAGGAGTCAGTCACTTCTGATACAGACCTTGAGGAGTCAAAAGGGTCCCCACGGTCACCCTTTGAGAAGGAGTTGCAAAAAGGTCGCAGCAAGGTTGACCCCATCTGCGGAAAATTTTGTCCGCTACTGACTGATTGAGAGACCACTCGTGAGGCATGAGAATAGCTCTGCTTAGCCTGTCTGCTAGGACGTTGGACTTCCCGGGGATGTGCGTTGCTATCAGAATCCGTTGAGAGGAGATCGCCCACTGCCAGAGTCTGAGTGATTCTCGACATAAGGGATAGGACTTGGTTCCGCCCTGCTTGTTGATGTACCACACTACAGACTTATTGTCTGTTTGAATTGCAATAGTCCCGGTGGGTAGAGTGTCCTGAAGAGCTTGCAACGCAAAAAGCACTGCTCTCATCTCCAAGACGTTTATGTGCAGGTGGCACTCTAGAGGTTGCCAAGTGCCCTTGACAGTCCTGCCCTGAAAATGCACCCCCCCCACCCGATCAGGGAGGCATCTGTGGTCACCGTGGCAACAGGAGGAGGAAGAACAAACAGTCTGGCCTGGGGTACTAGAGGGGAGACCATCCACCTTGCCAGGTGGTCTTTGCATGATTGAGTGATTATTATCTTGAGACATCGGAGGTTGTTGAAAAGACCACTGGGTAAAAAGCATCCACTGAAGAATTCGCATGTGAAAATGAGCCAGAACTAGTATGACTGCTGCTGCCATGAGACCCAACCTTTTTAGTACAAATCTGGCCTGAATCCTTTTGCACTGTAGTAAGACCTGCACATGTCAGTGAATGTCTGACACTCTGTCTAGAGGAAGTTTTGCAGACAGATCTTTTGTATTTAATATTGCGCCTATAAAGGTTATAGACTGACAAGGCGACAATGCAGACTTTTCGAAATTTGAGATACCTAGCTCGGAGCAAGTTTGGATGATATAATACCTGGCTTGCAGTAGCTGATGCCTGGTGGAAGCAGTAAGGAGCCAGTCGTCTAGACATGGAAACACCTGGAATCCTCGCCGTCTCAGGTGAGCCATAACCACTGCCATGCATTTGGTGAACACCCTGGGGGCTGTGGTGAGACCAAAGGGCAGGGCTCTGAATTGATAGTGACTGGCTCCCAGCTGGAAGCGGAGAAACCTACTGGAGCGCCTGTCCATTTTGATATGGTAGTACGCATCCTGAAGGTCTATGAAGCACATCCAATTGTCCTGACCCAAAAAGGGTAGAATGGACTGAAGAGTGACCATCCGAAACTTCGTTCTTTGAACAGATTTGTTTAACCTGCTGAGATCCAAAATGGGTCTCCAGTCCCCTGTTTTTTTTGGTACCAAAAAGAACTTGGAGTAAATTCCGGATCCTTGCTGATCTGCTGGGACTGGCTGGCTGGCCCATTTTTCTAGCAGTTTTGAAATTTCTGGCACTGCTTGTTCCCTTAGACTGGGAGGAACATCTGGAAGGGACTTGGTTGTTTGTATAGGGGTGTGGACAATGGGGATTTTGTAACCCTCTGATATGACAGACTGTACCCATTTGTCTTGTGTGAGGCATTGCCAGGTTTCTGGGTACAGTGACAATCGTCCCCCGACTGCCTCCGAAGGTGGACAGTCGGGCAGCCCCTCAGGGGTGCTGAAAGGGTTTGTCAGATTCTCTGCTACCCTGATTCTGCGGACCCCCTCGGGCAGCGTCTATTATTGTTCCCTCCCCTGCCCCTGGAGGGAAACTCACCACGCGTGTCAGGCACGACTCCCTGGGGTTTCCGAAACCACATTTTCCCACTTCTGACCTTTAGGGTATGGTCTAAAGGGAGTAGAAAAACGGACTCCCATGGCAGAGAGTCTCTTGCCTTCCTGCTCACACCTGGTAAGGGTATCCTTCACCTGTGGTCCAAACAGAGCCGAACCATCAAAGGGGGTATTGGTGAAGGATGCCTTAAAGGGGTCAGCAAAGTTACATAACTGCATCCAGGCATGTCTACTCTAAACCACGCCTGTACCTGCGGCCCTACTCGCCCCATCGGCTGCATAAGAAATGAGCCGCATGGAGGCGTTGACGATTGAGTTAAGGGTCACCAGCTGGGAGTTAATTTTATCTTGAGCCCCCGCAGCTGATGGATCCTGAACAGCATCACCCAGTTCCTTGGGAAGATCCCTTTGAAGGCGAAGTGGCACAGATAATTCAGCGACCGCATGGAAAAAAAGTCACTGAGGAAAACATCCACTTCCCATACCTGTCCATTGTCCTAGACTCTATTAGGTGGATGGACAGGCACTGAAGGGTCAGCCAACTCCTTCGTGGCTGCTGCAACCACCATGGCATCAACGGGGACACCCTTTGTCAAAAATTGTTTGTTGGGTGGGGCTGTAATGAACTTAGTGGGCCTGCGGGGAGTTGGTTCCACTGCGTCCGGGGCTGACCACGCCCTTCGAGCCACTACTTCCATCAGTGGGTCGAAGGGTGGAGACACCCAGGAGGTGGAAGGGCAAGAACCAAATGCATCCAGGTATACCGACTCGTCCTCGGAAGGGTTAACGGCAGTCCAGCTCCCCCTCTGCTTAAGGATGTCTAGGATGTTTGAAAGAGACACATCCTCAGAGGGGGATCTTGGGGACCCTTCCAAATCCTCCAAGTCGGTATCAGATGTGACTGACTCTGGGGAGTCTACATGTATCCTCTTACATTTTTCTCTTCCGAGGGGGCTCCTCTGAATGATCAGGGGAGGCCTCGGAAGAGGAAGATACGCCCAATGGGGCGACCTGGAGCTTCTGTTCTCCATGCTTGCGGTCAGAAGGGTGGGCAGAGAGATACAGACACCATGGGGGGGGAGCCAACGGGACCGATCGAGGAATGAACTCAGGAGTCAGCATGCTCCTCATGACCTCGAAGGCACCCCTATCAGGCAGAGCAGAAGGTCCCTGCTCCGAAGAGACGTGAACCCCTTCCGGCACAGAGAAGGACGGCTCTGAGGCCGATGTCTGAGCAGAGCTCACCTGTGCCAAACCCCGAGAGGGAGAATGGGGTCGGACAAGGATCCGATGCCACTAGCCCCCTTGGAGCCGACGAGGGAGTCCTGGTGCCCAGATCCCTCTAAGGAAGGAACCAATAAAGAGATCGGAGCCAACTGAGGCTTCGCTGGGGATCCCTCTGGCTTAAGTAAGCCTCTCAAAATAAGCTTGTTCCTACACTCCTGCAGGACTCTCAGGCTGAAGGTGCGACAGACCGAGCAGGAGTCCTGCAAGCGTAGGGAACCCAAGCAATAAACACAAGAAGTGTGACTGTCCATCAGAGACAACTTCTGACAGCACGAGTCCCACTTCCTGAAGCCTGAAACTTTGGTATCCTTGGACATACTGGGAGGGGATAACAAAGAGAAAATTAAACTAGTGCTTAAACAAGGCACACAGGGCTTAAACAAGGCACACAGGAACAGTCACACACCCGCACTAGTTAAGCTAACAATAACAACCAAAAAACTATCACACCACACTTAAAAACTATCCACTAATAAAAATATACACAAATATTACAAGGCTAAACACTACTCACCTATTGGGTACAAAAAAGGGTGGGGTTAGCCACTAAAGAGAAGAAACAAGGGAGGGGTAGAAACTAACAAAAAACGAGTTTCCTGAGTGGGACAAACTAGGGGATACACAGTCTAACTAAACTAAAAGGGAAAGACTATCTAAATGCAAGAAAAAAACAAAGGCAGATTTTTAAGCTAATAAGACCAAAAAAGATTAATACGACCCGAGCCAGTAAAAACGCAACCTTGTAGCTGAAGCGGCAAACGAGATCTGGATATCTAGCGCCAAGCATTGTGGGATATGGGGAGGCCTCGAGCCAGTAAACAGCTCTTGAGCTTTAGTAGATGGCAGAGTCGGAGCAGAGGATCGGCTCCGAACCAACCACCAAGAATGAAGGTGAGACGGACAACTTAACATTATATGTTACACCAACTAAACATACACAGACAATTACGTTTGTACTTGCATAGGACAAAGGACTTCAGAAAATCTGACCAATTATTTGTCTTATTTTCAGGCTAAGAAAAGTGGTCATGTATCTCAAGTCACACTTTTGAATGGCTATCAGATTATCTTTACCTACAAATCTCACAACAAAGATCTCGCCTATAAAGTCAAAGGTCATTCTATAAGAGGCATAGCAACCTCTTCTGTCTTTCGATGTCTTTCGACCTACCAATTGACACTACTTGTGCTGCAGCAACATGGGCAAGGCCTCATACCTTTATCACTCATTACAAAGTGGATGTGGCCTCCAGAAAGATGGCCTCTTTTGGGTCCACTGTTCTGAAGGATATTCTCCCGTGAGGCACCCAAGAAATACAATGCTAGGGGCACTGTCCCAACCAGTGAAAAATTAAGGCGAAATAGGACAACATCACACAAAGAAGTCATGTACTCACCATAACATTCTAGATGTGTTGCCCATCTCGCCTTTATTCTTACATCCCACCTTCCTTCCCCCAGCCTTTGGCTCCTGAAGGACAGAGCTGTCATAATTGGAAACAACTGTTCTCCGACCTTCTTCATTGCTCTACAAGTTTTTGGATTAGCTCGATTGTTACCCATAGTTATATCAGCAAACAAGATCTGGGGAGTTTCCTTGGGCATGATGGGATCGGGATACAGCCACGAGCTAGTGGAAGAACGAGCTTTTGTAGAAGGTAAAGTCGGAACTGAGGATTGGTTCCGAACCCAACCAGTGAAGAATGAAGGCGATATGGACAACACACATGGAACGTTATGGTGAGTACATAATTTCTTTAAGTAAACCAATTGTTTTAATCCTGTATTGCAGCATACGACTAAGACGTTTGAGACATGTTGCAAACATGACATCAGAAGTGTTAAATGATTTAAGAGAGTTTCAAACATTTGCATTTCATGAAGGCCGATAAAGGGGGAAGGAGCATGATAATGGAGTTTGCCTTTTCGGCTTTTCCCGGTTAAGGGTCACCACAGCAGAACTCCGGTCCACTAATGATTGGCAGATTTTTATGGTGCCGAGTTGCCAGCCTGACGCCCAACCTTCAGCGAAGGCATGCCCATTCATGCATGTCTTTTGCAGGCCACTCAACCGCGGGGAGGACATGCAGACTCTACACAGAAGGCACTCCAGCAGAGAATCTAACAGGAGAACCTCTTGCTGTGAGGCAACAACGCTACCACTGTACCACCGTGGCATCCAAATTAACTGCCACCAGTAGTGTTGAAAATTGAATAATACAATTCTTGGAAAAAAATAAGTAATGCACTGGGCTTGTAGGGTTAACATCACAAACAGCTTTGCATTTGTCTAATAAATGCCATATATAAATGGCTTAAGTAGACATAGATCTCACACACAGAGTTTTAACAGCTTATCTTGTCTCTACCTGTACACAAGAGTTACTAAATTATACTAATCTTTAATAGGTAGCATTGTTTCCACAAAACACATGAATTCCAGCAATGCATTCCCCCTGTACACTTATTGGGGAAGAGTCCCAAGTAGTAGTTCCTGTTTTTCTCACTTCAGAATAGAAACTGTTCCGTTACCATTTTCTCTGCATTAAAACTCCATGTACGGTCTTAAGGCCACACACTGACCTGGAGTAAAAGCATTAAGCTCTAAACACTGCAAATAGGTAAACATTTCATAACCTGTTTTCTCCGTTTAGCAGCACTGCTGCACTTTCACTGAAACTCTAATTGTATTTGCTGTACAGTTCACATTTTATATGCTTCAAGACTTACTAGAAAAACAATTAGAAGTTATGTACTCACCATAACGTTCCATCTGAGTAGGTGATTTCATTTGGATGCAACCTGTGGGTATCGGATCCGAGCTGGCATTTCAAAAGCTTTAGGCTCCGAGCTCCTAGCTCCTCCCTCTACCCATAATCCCCTGCCAAGCCCTAACTGACCTCAGATTGAGTTTGCCTAAATAACATTACCAAAAAAGGTATCTAAAAAGATGCAAAAACTCTTGCTGTATAAAGGTCAGGGGGATGGAGGGGGGGGGATGGTTGCATCCAAATGAAGTCACCTACTCAGATGGAAAGTTATGGTGAGTACATAACTTCTAAATCTGAAGTAGGCAGACTTCATTTGTCTGCAACCTGTGGGATAGAGTCCCCAGCTACCTAAATCTTGGGCGGCCGTCATGGAAGGATGTGCCGGAGCACCGCTGTGCCAAAGGATGCTCTTCCCCTGGAAACAACATCCACCTTATAATGAGAAATGAAGGTATGAGATGAGGCCCAAGTGGCTGCCGCGCATATATCATCCAATGGCACTCGGGACTTAAACGCAGCTGACGTGGAAACTGCCCTAGTAGAGCGAGTCGTAACCCTTTGAGGAGCAGGCCTACCTGAAGTGTCATAAGCCTGTAGAATACAATTAGCAATCCATCTAGATAGTGTGACTTTGGAAACTGCTTTGCCCATAGCAAATTTAGCAAAGGAGACGAACAGCTGATCTGGTTGTCTATGACCAGCCGTTCTGTGAAGGTAAAATCACAATTGCCTATGAACATCTAAAGAATGCAGCTTATATTCTCCTTTGTTTTTATAATTGGGGAAAAACACAGGTAAGTTGATTGATTGATTAATATTAGATTCCGAAGAAACTTTTGGAAGAAAGGATGGATTGGTCCTGAGGCACACCCTATCAGGAAAGGAGAGGTAAGGCGGTTTGATGCATAGAGCCTGAAGTTCCGACACTCTTCTGGCTGATGTGATGGCTACCAAGAAAGCAGTCTTCCAGGAAAGGTACTTTAACTCTGCAGAAGCTGCAGGCTCAAAGGGAGGAGCAGTAAGGGCCTGTAGAACTAAGGCTAGGTCCCAAGGTGGTACAGCTTCTTTGACCGGTGGCCTCAACAGAAAAACTCCTTTAAGAAAAGTCTTACAAAGTTTCGCAGTCATGAGGGGAGCTGACTCATGACTCATATGATAATGGGAAATTGCTGCCATTTGTACCTTTACCGTGGAAGAACTAGCCCCTTGATGAAAGAGGTCCGTTAAGAAATCCAGAACCGCAGACATAGGTGCTGAAAAAGGATCCATACTTTTCTGGACCACCCAAATAGAGAACCTTTTCCATTTGCTCCGATAAACCTTCCTAGTGGAAGGTTTATGAGCCGCCACTAAAATGGCCTTGACAGGTGACGAGATACCGGAAGTCCTAATCAAGGATGGAACTGGAGCAGCCGGGCTGCCAATTTCAGGGTGTGTAGATTGGGGACCGGAAGTCCCAGAGGATGGGAGATGAGATCCGGGATCGGATCCAGAATCCAGGGTGGATTCACTTTGTGAGACCATACATAAGGGAACCAGGGTTGACGAGGCCAGAACGGGGCAATGAGAATGATTCTGCTCCCCAAACTGTTGGCTTTCTGCAAGAGCCTCTGCATCAGAGGTAGTGGAGGATAGGCATAAAGGAGACCGGGAGGCCAAGCATGCACCAGAGCGTCTCTCGGGGATTCCCCAGGTGGGGGAAGCAGAGCGAAAAAACTGTCGCATTTGGCGTTTGAGTGAGAAGCAAAAAGATCGCAACAGGGTTGCCCCCAGACGGCAAAAATCTTCTTTGCTACCAGAGGATTGAGAGACCACTCAAGGGGAAAGAATGGTGCGACTGAGCTTGTCCGCAAGGATGTTGGATTTTCCCGGAATGTGCACTGCTACAAGAAAGCGTTTGGTGGAAATTGTCCATTCCCAGACTCTCATGGCCTCTCGACAAAGGGGATAGGACCTGGTTCCTCCCTGCTTGTTGATGTACCAGACTACCGACATGCTGTCGGTCTGGATCGCAATAGTCCCCTTAGGAAGAAGGCTGTGAAGTGCTTGCAACGCTAGGAGCATCGCCCTCATTTCCAGGACATTTATATGCAACGAGGTCTCTCAGGAGTCCCACGTGCCTTGGACAATCTTGCCCGCAGAATGCCCCCCCCCACCCGAGGCAAGAAGCGTCCGTGGTCACCGTGGCTCGGGGGAATGCTGCACAAAAGGGTCTCCCTGCTAGAGGCTCCGGAGACTGGAGCCACCAAAACAGGGAGTCCTTGCATGCCTTGCTGACCGCTATCGGACTGTTGAGAGAGGAATATAGCGGGGACCACTGGACCTGTAGGGTCCATTGAAGAACCCGCATGTGTAAGCGAGCATGAAGAAGTAGTGGAATAGCTGCCGCCATTGAACCCAGGGCCCTCAGGACCGAAGCTGCCGTTGGAAACTGTTGTAGGACTGCTGTGATATGACACTTCAGGCTGGAAAGCCTGTCTGGGGTGAGGAAGGCCCGCATTGATCTTGTGTCTAACCTTCCTCCTATGAAATCTATAAGTTGTGTGGGGTGCAGTAAAGATTTCTCCCAGTTTATGGTGATGCCCAGCCTTGGGGCTATAAGAAGGAAATAGCCCCTGGCTGAGCACAGTAGATGCCTTGATGATGCCGTCAGGAGCCAGTCGTCCAGGTACGGAAAGACCTGTAATCCCTGGAGTCTCAGGTGGACCGCTACTACTGCTAGTACCTTGGTGAACACCCTGGGGGCAGAGGTGAGACTGAAGGGGAGGACCCTGAACTGGTAGTGGCTGGCTCCCAGCCGGAAGCGAAGGAACCTCCTGGACAGTCTGTCCATCCGAATGTGGTAGTACGCATCCTTGAGGTCGATCGATTCTCCCGCAAGAGGGGGAGTATAGACTGTAGGGTGACCATCCGGAACTTTTGCTTGGTTACTGACAGGTTCAGCAGGGAAAGGTCTAAGATCGGTCTTAAGTCCCCCGTTTTCTTTGGCACCAAGAACCTGGAGTAAAAAGTACAGTTTTGTACCTACCATAAATGTAGATGTTCGAGGATCCACATTGCTGCAGTCCTAACCATTGGGGTAGTCCGCTGTCCAGTCGGCCCGAATACCAAAGTATATGGCTGACGTCGGTCAAGGCGCATTAGACTGACGTCAGGACGTCAGGGTACAAAAGCGCAGGACCTACGTCATCTCCTCAGTCTTTTTTTGCCCCATATGTCAGAAGACCCTAAAAAAGACCAGGCCCAAACCAAAACACCAAAAAGCCCTGCACCAAACATATATACAATATATACAATAATATATATAGTAACTCACACCACCACCCCTAAACAAAGAGGGGAAGGAGGGAGGGTAAATTGGACTGCAGCAATGTGGATCCTCGAACATCTACATTTATGGTAGGTACAAAACTGTACTATGTTCTTCATTCCACATTGCTGCAGTCCTAACCATTGGGTAGAATCCCAAAGCAGAGGTAAGGGAGGCTGGCAAATCATAAGGAAGCAGGAGCTGTCAACATGCCTTGCAAAATAGCCGTGGCAAAACCAGCCCTAGATTTAGAGTAGAGAGGAAGGTGGTAATGCTTAGAGAAAGTATGTACTGAACTCCAAGTAGCTGCCTCCAAAATATCCTTAGTTGCCACCCCCCTTAGAAATGCTGTTGAAGTGGCAGTAGCCCTAGTGGAATGAGGCCTAATCCCAGCTGGAATTTCCTTGCCATGATGGGAATAACAAAATGAAATGCAAAACCCAATCCACTTAGAAATAGTTTGCTTAGACACAGGCTTGCCCTGAGAACTCAAAGCAAAAGAAACAAACAACTGCTGAGACTGCCTGAAATCCTTAGTCCTGCTTAAATAATAACGCAACTGCCTATGTACATCTAAAGTGTGTAAAATCTTTTCCCCCTTATTTTGGGGATCTGCATAGAAAGTAGGCAAATGAATCGTTTGGTTTAAAGCCACACTAGACACCACCTTAGGCATAAAGGAAGGATTAGTACGTAATGATACCCTATCCTTATGGAAAATCAAAAAGGGCTCTACTGCCATAAGGGCCTGCAACTCAGAAACCCTTCTTGCAGAAGTAATAGCCAACAAAAAAGCAGTCTTCCATGACAAGTATTTCAATTCAGCAGTAGCGAGGCTCAAAAGGTTGTAGAGTAAGTTTCTCCAACACAAAATTGAGATCCCAAGCAGGAGTAGGAGCTCATTGGGGTCTTATATTCTTTGCCCTCTAAGAAATTGCTTGAACAAAGGATGCGAAAACAATGGTGGGTCACAATCATAGTGAGCTGAAATTGCTGCAGCATGAATCTTGATGGAAGAGAAAGACAAACCTTTGTCCAGTAACTCAGTAAGATATTGAAGAGCCACACTCAAATTTGGCTCAGTAATCTCCAAATTGTTTGCTGCACTCCAAAACAAAAATCTCTTCCATTTTTCTGCGTACACTTTCCTTGTACTAGGTCTTCTGGCTTCCATAATCACATTTAAAACTTGTTGAGGAAGCTGAGACCTGCTGTCTTTCAAAACAGAATATGCCAGGCTGTTAGATGTAGAGAGTGAAGCTTGACATTGAGCAGATGACCGTCCCTCTGAGACAACAGGTGTGGAATCAAGGGTAAAGGCCTGTGAGGCTTCCTTACCAGACTCCTCAGTAATGGGTACCAGTGCTGCCGAGGCCAATCTGGAGCTATTAAAATCATCCTTGGCTTGTCTTGTCTGACCTTTAGAAGCACCTTTGGAAGAAGAGGCAGAGGTGGAAAGGCATACACATGAAGATTTTTCCAACTGAAAGAAAGAGCATCCACTTTCCAAGCTGTGTGATGAAATCTTTTCGTGCAAAACTTTGGCAGCTGGTAGTTTAGTGGAGAAGCGAACAGATCTATGTCTGGAGTTCCCCATGACACTGTCAATGTTTGAAATACATGAAGATCCAGTTTCCACTCGTGGGGATCCATGATTTGTCTGCTTAATACATCTGCTAAGGAGTTCTGTGCTCCCGGCAGAAACCTTGCCTGAAGAGTTAGTTGCAGACTGAGCGCAGTCTCCCATAAAATCATTGCTTGTCTGCACAATGGGTAAGAATGTGTTCCCCCTTGCTTGTTGATGTACCACATGACAGTTGTGTTGTCTGTTAGAATCAACACCTGCCCTGGAAGAAGTAACTCCTTGAAAGCAAGTAATGCAAACTGAACTGCTAACATCTCTTTCATGTTGATATGTAGATGTTGTAGTCTGGCAGGCCACTTGTCTTGTATCCACTTTCCATTTAGATGAGCTCCCCAAGCAACATCTCAGGCATCTGTCGTTAGAATCTGACTTGCCTCTGGCCGGGTCACAGAGAGTCCCTTGTTTAGGTGACATTCCTGAGCCCACCACAAGAATTCCTTTTGAATGCAAGGTATTATTTGAATGACAGTGTCCAAATCCTGGCAGTGCTGTGTCCACAGATTTTTGAGATACCATTGTAGCTTCCTCATATGCAGTTTGGCATTGGGAAGTACCAGAATACAAGATGCCATGAACCCTAAGGCTTGAAGGACTGTCCTTGCAGTCAGCCCGGACTGAAGAGATAGTTGATGGAAGTAACTGGAAAGATTCTTTTGTTTGTCCGGGGTTAAAAGGCCATCTGGGCTGCTGTATTCAGTCTCACACCCAGAAAGCACATGTCTTGAGAGGGCACTAGACTGGACTTTATTTCGCTCACAGAATACCTAGGCATCTTAGCACTGCTATAACATATTCCAGATGCTGTAGAAGGTCTTCCTTTTCTTGAGCCAGAATCAGGCAGTCGTCCAAAGTAAGGATAGATTTGAATTCCTTTTAGCCTGAAGTAAGCTATCACTGGAGCCAGAACCTTTGTGAATACTCTGGTCAGTAGATAAGCCAAAGGGCAATGCAGAGAACTGATAATGAGAATTTCCAGCTCGAAAGCAGATACTTCCTGCAACTTAGTCTTATAGGCACATGAAGGTAAGCTTCCTTGAGATCTAAAGTTACCATCCAGTGATCTTTGCCCAGCAGAGGTAAAAGCTGTTGTAACGTCAACATCTTGAACTTGGGAATGTCCAGATAAGTGTTGAGGATAGATAAATCCAAAATTGGTCTCCACGTGTTCCCCTTCTTTGGTACTAGGAACAGGCGAGAATAAAATCCTAGGCCCCTTTCTGATACAGGGACTGGCTGAATGGCACCTATTTGGAGTAACAGAGAAATTTGCTTGTGAGCCTCTTTCCTTTGTGGAGGAGGAACGTCTGGCATGCCTTTGAAAGGGGGCAATGTATGGAAATAAAACCGGTAACCGTGGTGAATGATATCCAACACCCATCTGTCTTGAGTAATTAAATCCCAATTTTCTTTGAAAAGAGACCGTCTTCCTCCCAAAGGAGCTGCCAGACGAGAATCTACTGGCAGCTGAAAAGGCAGGTCATTGGGTCTGTTTACGAAAGGACTGACCCCTGCCCTCACCCGAAGTCTGAGCAGGTGAACTCCCTGTTCTAGGCCTAAAAGAACCTTGAGCTCTGCCCCTACCACGTCTAGACCTACCCCTAGACTGGGAATCATAAGCAGGATATGTCCATCCCTTAGTAGGCCAATTTCTACTAAACTTCGGTGGCTACACCTGCAAAAAATCTTTAACAGTTTGCATAGACTTAGCTTTGTCCTCCATTTTCTTTAAAACTGCTTCCACAGGCGAACCAAACAACACATCAGACTGTAAAGGAGCATCCAAAATCCTTGTCTTAACATGCTCAGCTAAATTCTGATCCCTCAACCAGGCATGCCTGCGAAGAACAGAACTAGTGGCAGCCACCCTCGAGGAGGCCTGTACAGCATCAAAACCACATTGCAAAGAATGCTTACCCACTTGTTCAGACACATGAACTAAATCCAGCAACTCTTTACACTCAATACCTTCCGCCAAAGCATCCACCTTAGATTTCAATTGTGAAAGGAGGTAATTTTGATATTTTAGCATGTGAAACTGACAATTCAACGCCCTCATGGCTAAAGTGGAAGAAGTATACACTTTCTTTCCCCATCTATCCAAAGCCCTTGCCTCTTTATCAGTGGGAACAGGATTTTTAACAACAGAGGCCTTAACACCTTTAGGTCCCTGAGAAACAGTTTCGGGTCTGCCCTAGGACTCTTAAAAGATACTTATGAGCTTCAGGCACCCTATAGTACCTATCAGGTTTAACAGCGGCAGGAGCCAAACAATCAGGATTCAGGGAAGCCTCTGCAAAAACATCTTCCACCACATTCAACACAGGAGGTATAGCTAAGGGCCTATGCTGGGGTAAAACAAGAATTCCCTAAGCCTTTCCTGGAATCAGAGTAATCTTGGCCTTCCCATTTAAAGTGCTCCCTCATGGAATGCAGAGTCTCTGAAAATGAGAAATCCTCAGGAGGAGAAGCTGTAGGAGTGGAATCATCCACATCAGAATCAGAATAAGGAGGATACTCCTGCAAGTCTTCCAGAAGACTCAGAAGCCTCTGAACACTGTTCAAAACTCTCAAACTCAGGTTCCACCCTAGGCCTCTTATCAGGAGGGGCATAGAACCTCTAATCATAGTAATCAAATCTTCTGCCATTTTAAGCATATGTTTCTAGGCACAGAACCTGAAGTGCTAGGAGAAGCCCCCACTGAAGCTAAACTAGGCCTACCTCTCAAAGAAGTTTTGGAAACAGAAGGAGAGGCTCTAACTACCTTGGGAAGAGAGGGAAGAACAGTTACCTGAGAAGCCCCTCAGCCTGGCCTACCTCCTGAGAGGGCACATCCTGTAACAGTAAAGTCTCTGCCTGAGACTCCAAAGAAACACCTGGCAAAACCTCTGGCTCCACTGAGTTTCTAAAGAACCGGTCGCTGGCTTTGCTGTTTTGTCCTTGCTTTTTGGGACATTCTGGACAATCTAGCGGTATACTGCACAAAGTATGGTAATCCCTATGAGGATCTGTTTCCACAAAAACAGTTATTCACTTTTTCTGACATAAAAACCAAAATGTGATCTTGCACTCAAGAAAAACCTGCAACTGCTAGTGCCCAAAAGACTGACTGGACAGCCAGCCACCCCAATTTGGTATTCGAGAATGAAGAACATCCCTGATCCGGTCTGATCTCGGGGGACGTGCTGGATGGCTCTCTTTTCTAGCAGCTGCCCGATTTCGACAGCTGCTGCCTCCCTTTGGTCGGGTGGTGCATCTGGGAGACTGCGGGACCTGGGGACTTTGCTCAGGGGGATGGTATAACCTCTGGATATCACACGAAGCACCCAACTGTCTGCTGTGATTGACTCCCAAGAAGTCAGGTGCCTCAAAAAACGTCCCCCGACTGCCTCCAGAGACTGACAGCCGGGCAACCATTCAGGGCTGTTGCGTGGGTCTATCAGAGAAAGGATCTCTGAACCCAAAGTTTCTAGGAGGCCCTCTGCCTCTAGGACGGCGACCCCCCTGTCCTCCTCTGCCACAGAAGGACTGGTTATCCGGAGCAGGTTGGGACTGCTGCGACTTCCGGAACCACATCTTCTTCTGTCCCTTTTGGTTCTTCGAGAAGGACCTCTGGGGAGCTGAGAAGCGGACTCAGACGGCAGACAGCGTCTTCCCGTCCTTCTCGCTCTGGACCAACGTTTCGCAAACTGTTTTGCCAAACAAGGCAGAACCATCAAAGGGGGCATTCGCGAAAGTCGCCTTGAAGGGCTCTGCGAAATCACAGTGGCGGAGCCAGGCCTGCCGCCTCATGACTAGGCCTGCTCCGCTAGCTCTAGCGGCTCCCTCGGTAGCGTGAGAAAGTAGCCGCATAGACGCATTGGAAACTGCTCTAAGAGTGGCCATATGGGTGGAGTACACCTGTTTGTCCTCACCCGACATTGACTCTGGGGGAGATGCAGCATATTCTTTAATCAGGTCCCGCTGCATCCTGATGACGTGTGCCATGTAGTTCAGCGCTCTCAAGGAGAAGGTTGCTGAACTAAAAACTCGCTTCCCAATGCGATCCATCGAGCGGGACTCCTTGCCCGGAGGATGCATAGAGGGACTCTCCTGGGCCAACTCCCTCTTAGTGGCTGCAGCCATCATCATGGCATCTACCAGGGGGCCTTTGCTCCAGTGAGTGCGGTCCGCCGGGGGGCTCAGGATATGGTCTGGACGCTTGGGTACAGGCTCAATGGTGTCCGGATCCTTCCAAGCACTGGTGGATATAAGGTCCACCAGAGGATCGGCAGGAGGGGACACCCAAGAGGTAGATGGGCCCGCCTCGAATGCCTCCAAGAACACAGACTCGTCTGAGGAGGCCTTGGGGGCAGACCACCACCCCCGATCCTTAGCATCTCCATAATGTCTCCAAATGAGACGTCTTCAGGGGGTGATCTTGGGAAGCCCTCCCCTTCATCCAAGTCTGTGTCTTCGGTAATGGACTCTGGGGAGTCCATGTGCCTCCTTTTGCACTTACGCTTCTGAGGCACTTCCTCGAGGGGGCTGTCCGAGAAGTCCTCTTCAGCAGCTGGATGTTCCAAGGGAACTACTTGGGACATCGAGGCGGGCTGTCCCTGGGACCGGCTGGTGGGAGCCTGGCCCAACTGCAAGGGAGTGCGGGATGGAGCCGTGGCAGGGACCGGGGGTCCGGTAGTCCTCAACAGTGCCCTTTCCACTACGTCGAAGGCCGAGGGGAGCCAGCTTCTAAGCCCAGAGAGCAGACCCCACTGGATCTGACGACAGACCGGAGTCGGAGCCGAAACAGTCGGATCCGAGAGACCGGTGTGCTCCGACCTAGATGGAGCCGAAGACACATCAGCTCCCTCGGACCCGAGGCTCGCCTCGGCTCCGAGAGGTCGGGTCCGGCACCAAGCACTCAAGGGATGGGACGGATCCGAGGTGCGCCGACCTATCGGATCCGACCCACCCCCGGATCCAACTCTGCCCGGCACAGACAGCTCCGAACCCAGGGTGTGGGTCGGAGAAGGAGCCAAGGGGGCGAAAAGGGTCAAGCCCTCCCCGGATTGGGGGGGGGGGCTAAGAGCACTCCCATTTGCATTTGGGCCTGGATGAATTTCCTTATCATCCGGTCCATGTCTGCTTCACTCACAGAAAAAGTGGATCTAGTTGAGGCCACCTAAGCGGACCTAGAGAGCCGCCTCGGGGACCTCACTGAAGGGCTAGCCTCCTCCTCCTCGGGCCCAGAAGAGAACCGAGGGGAGTGGAGCAGAGGAGGAGGAGATCTAGAAGGCACAGGGGAGGCCCGTTTAGACGGATGAGCCCAACTTGAGGTTTCGGCTCTCCGTTTGTGGTGCCTCTCCCTGTGTCTCTCCTTCTCTTTCTCCCTTGAAGTCTCCTTCTCCTCTGGCTTTTTTGAGGGAGGTTGAGTCACAACCGGTGGAGAGGAGACCACAGCACCTACAGAAGGCTGCTGGCTAGAAGGGGCAGTGGCCGGAGCCGCATCTGGAGGGAGAAGTCCCGCCAGAACAAGCTTCGACCTCCGCTCCCTTAAAGCTCGGGGGTTGAACCCTGGACAAATGGTACAACCAGATGACAGGTGTTCAACCCCCAAGCATTTAATGCACCAAGTGTGGCCATCCGCTGGGGATAGCTTATGGCCACACTCAGTACATTTAGAGAACACTGCCTTATGGGCTTCAGACATCTTAAGCCCTAACAGGCCTAAAACACACAGAACACACAAACACACAAACTACGCAAAAACCTGAAGAAAAATTAAAAAGATAGAGAGAGGAAAGCCTAACACATACACTAACTGATTAAATTATAAAAGTTAAAGTTTTCAAAAATTTTTTAGTCAAAAATCCTTATCTGAAACCAGGAGCTCGAGGAGTCCGTTGCAACTTGAAAGCGGCAAACAAAATCTGAGGTCAGTTAGAGCTTGGCAGGGGATTATGGGTAGAGGGAGGAGCTAGGAGCTCGGAGCCTAAAGCTTTTGAAATGCCGGCTCGGATCCGAGGTCGAATCAGATACCCACAGGTTGCAGACAAATGAAGTCTGCCTACTTCAGATCTACTGTTTCAGTTGTACAAACTGCAGGTAGCATCCAAGGAACCACCAAAGCAGCATGCTGATACGTATAAACAGATGAAAATAGCATCTTTTAAACTTTAAACTATAAAATGAAAGGCAACTTATAAACTATCAAACTTTTATTGAAAGACAGTAAGCACTTTCACCTCTAGGGCTTCTTCAGACTTGTAAAAACAATTACTGAACCATTTAAATAACCTAAGCCGATTTAAAATTAATGACATCACTTCCTTAGATACAAAGTATACAATTTAGTATATAGGAAGGTAATAAATTTCTCAAAGCGCTTAAAAATTCCTTCACAATATTTCCTTGTAATTAAAACAATCAAATATATTATAAAATCATATAAACCAATAAATTATTCATACTAAAGTTTACTACACACTATTTAAAAAAAAAAAATTCAAATCATGAGCAATAAAATATA
Source organism: Protopterus annectens (assembly GCF_019279795.1). Lineage (NCBI taxonomy): Eukaryota > Metazoa > Chordata > Ceratodontiformes > Protopteridae > Protopterus > Protopterus annectens. The sequence continues at coordinate 3,671,672 of NC_056743.1, read as the reverse complement.
ATGCTAAAAAATTGAAATACAACACATATAAATGGACCTTAATTAGTTCATGAATAAACCTGCAGAATCTCAATATAAAAAATGCAAGAATTCAGATATAAAAATTCACAGATATAAATAATAATGCTAATATAAATATAAATATTAAATAAGCAATTGATAGTGTATGTTTGTAGAACATTAAATGGCTAATAATAAAATCAATTTTATGAGAACCTGCATTATTCATTAGTGTGTGTGTGGATTTTTAATTTCCTATTACTCAAAATAGGCTTCAATGGGACTTTATCATTAATACCAGGCATTCTATCGGATCTAAGTTTAATAATCCATTTAATTTCACAGCGTTCTGTATAATCTAAAACTTGTTTCATATTGTGTTAAAACTCTCTTTGGCAAGTTATACACTAATGAATTTCTATTTTCTCCCACATACGTTTCAATGTGGGACCTGTATTTTCACCCCCGGAACCTTTCCTTTTCTGCCTGCCTCGACTGCAAGACCTCGGTCGTTTTACTGTGCGAGGCGTTTCTATGGGGAAAGGAATAGTTTCATTACTTAACTGAACATTGACACCGCGTACAAGGCGCTCTTTGGATCGAACTGCTGGATCAGTAACTTGTAATCTATTATGTACCTCATTACTAATTTCATTCAATTGTACATTTAGAATTGGTATCCTATCATCCTGTTCACTGTTATGTATAATCACCGATCCAACTACTGATAGACTACCAACATCATAGTGACCATTTTGTACCTTGTTAACATTCATATGTTCAGTTTCTATATTCAATGTCTGCGCTGTTATAGTCTCAATAGAAGCATTATTTGATTCTTTTGAAGTTAGACATTTTCCCTTTAGTTTGAGTACTAAAGTTTGAATTCAGTGTCAGGTTATTAGCATTAATTCTTGGCCAAGTAAACACATGTCCGGCCAAGAAATCCTTAGTATCCCTCGAAATTTTAATTTTTCTTCTGCTCCAATAACCACTTTTCATAGATTTGTACATTGTCCAGTACCCGTTCCAAGCCTTGTTCTACATAGGGCCCTGGAAACTTGGTAACAATCTCTGTGTGCTGCTCACTTACAGTTTTAAACAAATTATCCTCTTCCGGTTGAAAAAAGTCATTAAGCAGTCTCATATAATTCATACTTAATTCAAGATTAAGCTGTTACCACTTGTACAATAAGCCGGGGTAAGTATTACCTGTTGTAGGCATCTTTAGGATGCGCAGTCCGCATGGTACAATCTTTCTGGATAAACAAACCTCAAAATGGTAGCGCTGCAATCGCATCCTTTTTAACTTGGTTAAATTCAGTTCCAAGTTATCAAGTGCCTCAGTTAACCCCATAAGTTGTTCTTAGTATGTTATCGTCACTCTCCGATACTTCATAGCACATTAAAGGATTCTCTGTTCTGGAAATAGCACTAAGAAAGCATTCCGGTGCTCGTACTTCCTTCTTACCAGGTTCTGGATTATAGGGCAATTCAATAGTAATAGTTGAGGTATCTGCCATGTTTCTATGGAAATGGCAGAAAAATGGAACAAATAAAAAACAATACAGCATAGGGAGCTTGCTGTATTATTTAACTGTTTCAGTTGTAGTTTGCTGTGAAAAAAAAGTTGTATTTCCCTTGGCTTAATACAACTTTCTGTATGTTTTGCTGAAAACAATCATAATTATTCCTTTGAAAAAGAGTTGCACTTGCATTGGAACTCCACCTTCTCTGTACTCGGCTCATATTCCTTATAGTATAAAAAGGCATTTTTTCTAAAATATGTGAAAGGCAACTGTGTTCAAAAGAATCGTGTTTTGAATTGAAATATGAAAAGGAGTTGTTGGTACTGCAGAAGTAAAAGGAATCTGAACAGTAACATCTGAAAATGCTTCAGAAGCACTGAGACAGTCATGAGTGACTTTTTGTTATTAAGTACAACAGATTAAAGACATTAAGAGAAATACTGAATGCAAGTTAAACACAGTTGTACAGTGCAATATTCGGTTTACCTTTACAAAACTGAAACAAAGTTGTGAGATTGCTCTCATTAGGGGAAACCACCGTAAAATATTTCTCCAAAGTCAACTTCACGCTTCTTAAGACAAGAAGTATTAAACTTCACGACACCCATGCTGAGGGACAACTGCTGAACTCTATACAAATGCACTTTATAAGCACTTATACGAGTGCATGGATCATGCAATCCCTAACAGAACCAAGATGCTATCCTCCAAAAAAAGGAAGCCAATCTGGTGGTCCCCTGCCATAAACTCTACAACAGAAGAAAGAAACTGTTGCAAAAAAAAAGTAAAATCCCATGATTGGAGGAATTCTGTGGTCAGCCTCAGTAAGAAGCTGAGATCCCTCATAAAATCCTCCAAAGCTAGTTACGAAAACAAAATTACCACCGATTCTAAAGACAACCACAAAGCATTCTATAGCTAGGTCAAGAATCTCAATGGCAACACTCAGATCTGCTCGGAGTTACAGCACAATGGCACTAAATATACAGAACCAACAGATATTGCCAACATCCTGACAGACAGGTTCAGTGCTAACTTTACCCCTCTCTCACCCCCTAAAGGACCCATCTCTATACCGGAAGAATGCAAAGTGCCTGTAATCACGGCTGCAAAGGTAAAAAAAAAAAAAAACTCTCCAAAGCCAAGAACACAGTATCCATGGGACCTGACAACATCCCAGGCTGTGTTCTACATGAACTACAGAACGAACTGGCACCCCACCTAAGTACCATGTTCAATCATAGCCTCACCTCAGTAGGAAAGATGGAATGCTATAGAAAGTATGTTAAATGATACTCGAGATTATTTGGAAGTGGCTAAAGGTCATGTGTTGAGAAGGCACAAATTAATTCATAACTTTTAAGAGTTACTCATGAATGGAGACATCCATATGGACTTGTATAATTTTTTTTGCACAAAGAAAATCCTAAAATGGGGGGGGGGGTGTCCGTATTCCAAAACTTCATAAGGACATTTGCAATCCCCCCATTAGGCCCATTGTTTCTGCAGCTGGTAGCAGCACAGAGAATATTTCACTATATCTTGACCGGTTGTTTAATCCATTAGTTCAGAAATTAGATTTGTATGTTTGTGACTCCTGGTACTTTCTTTGCATAACATAAGACTGTTTTATTTAGATTTCTGTAATTGTAATGGAATTACCTGTTTTTATATGTTTACAATAAATATAACATCTTTAAACACATCTATACCAATACAAAAAGCTACTGAATATGAATGTAATTTTTTTTGCAAACATGGAGATATTGAAATACGTAACATTAGAAGTACACAGGTACCTTTTAGAGATTATTCTAGGTAACTATTTCATTTTTAACAGATTTTACAAATAAATAAAAGGTTTAGTGATGGGGGTTACAGTAGCTCCTGCTTTGACAAATTTAGTGTTGGGTTGGTGGAAGAGAGATTTTAATAAATTTGTCATGTTACAATAATTTGTCACTTTGTCAACTATTTTTTATAGTTTTTCATGATGGTTTTTATTTGAACAAATTTGTTGTAGAACTTAATAGTAGTACTGCTTTATTGGAATTTATATTAGGTGAACACTGACTAAGTGAGCTTTTTAGATGTTTACCTGAAATGGGATGGAACATTATTTAGGTTGTCATTCGTCTCACTTGTCAGGATGGAATAGATGAATCAGCACGGGTTATGTTTAAGCAGCTTTACTATGTACAAACATCACAAAACGAGGTAACTAACTAAAATAGATAGACGGACCAGTGGTCTGTGGCTGACCACGTTTGCACATGACTGCAAGCCGGGTGCTCTCTGAAACTCCCCTAGTGATGTGAACATCCTTTAAGAGGGTCTTACCAAACAAATGACTGGTGCCAGAAGCATGGCCTCAAACTGAATGCCAAGAAATGCATCATTATCACCTTTGGAGAAAATGAGTCCCCACTAATTATCACATTAATAACATACTAAAGCACATAATCAGTCATGAGGGACTTGGGCACTCAGGTTTATAGCAACTTGACTTTTGACCACCATGTTGACTCCATTGTACAGAAGGCTTTCTACATGGCCCACCTCATAGGTGAGGTTATTTCATCCAGGAACAATGAGGTCATAACATCCCTGTACTCCTCCCTTATCAGGCCCATTACTGATTTAAATGCCCCCTTCGGCATGTACCTTGCCAAACACGTGCAGCAGCTGGTAAGACCACAGAGGTTCCTCAACCAGGAAAATCCAGGGTCTCAAACACCTGTCCTGTACTGACAGGCTAAAAGCCCAGTCACTCTACTCTGCCTGGTACAGACAAGCTCAGAGTCGACCTGTGTCTGGCATACAAGGCTCTCAGTCCCAGCCTTGACGGAGTTGCTGCATATCTGCAAGTCAAACTCCACTCGTGCAACTCATACACAAGCCATCAACCCTGTCTGTGACATTAACAGAACTTGTCGGTGGGATAGATTTTTTTCCCCAAAGACTTACCCTATGGAACAGACTCCCTCTCTCCCTGTCAAGTATAGTACCTCTGTAGCCTTCTTTAAGAGAAACCTGGACAACTGGATGGGAAACTGAAAATACACCCCTGGGATCCCACCTCTGTCCCTGCTGGACAGGGGAAATGGGTGCTGACTTTGTGGGAACATGGTCAAAATTCTTGGCTAGACTTTTAAGGGCCTCCGGGCCAATAGCCTAGTATCCTGTGAACCTATTCATGTTCATTCCTTGCCCGCACTTTCAAAATGGCACTAAAGTTAGCACATGCTTGATATTTATATGGATGTCCAGTCCTTAGAAATACTTCTTAAACGTACCACACACACACACACATTCTACATCCTCCCTCTGAAAAATAAAAGTTATGCATCATTTACGACACTGATTGGCATGCACCAAATACAAAATAATATTCTGACATGCAATTATACAAGACTAAAGACATAAATCACTTCCACGTTGCAGTGCATTTCACACTCTGTTTAGAGATGCAACCATAATGTGGGATATAAAATCTGGAATCAGGGCTAGCAACAGGAACAGTCTCTGCTGAATGTTCAGTCTTAGGAATATCAGGAACGGATGTTCTGCAACAGGAACATCGTCTGGGTTGCTTTGAGATTCACAGTCTGTGTCACAGGAACAACGCTGCGATATTTCTGATACAGGAAGAGGTCTGTGATTTCTCCTGTACTCCACACCCTCAGATTTCACAACATAGAATCTCGGCTCTACCCATACACCTGTCACTTGACCAATCTGGTCAAAACTGTTAGATATTATGAATATAAAACAGATGATGTACACAACTAATAATCCAAAAAATAGCAGAAACAGTTCCCCAGACTCGAGACAGAGAATGCCAATGATTTCTTTAAATGTCACAAATTTATTCTCAATAAAAAACGCCAGTACACGGAGCTCAGAAAATCAGGTTAAGCGTGTGTCCAGATTTCATCAGAACCATTTTGCTCCTAAACTACTTTACTTTTAAACCATTTTTGGCGCCAAAAAATTCATTAAGTTACAATAATTAAGCAATTTATACATTTTAAAACTTTTTAAAAACTTTTTAATCATTTTATACCATGTAATTCTATTGTACAGTTATTATATAATTAGTTCATTGCATTGCTGCGTATGTACCAAAATTCTGAAATTATAATGAATATATGTTCTATATTAAATTATATGCAATTCAATATTATACTTAAATCTAAAACATCTAAATATTCTAAAAACGGATGCATATTAATAATCTAAAACCTTATCAAATAACCTAATGGGAATCAAACCTTGAATTATTAAGCCTAATATTTATAGTTAAACTCAAACACTATTCACTAAGAATGAACTGAACAGGAATATATGGGTTCAAACTAGAAAATTAATACCATTCTAAAACTAGAACAAAAGCTAGGAAAAGCTTTAAGCTAGTTCAAAGCTAAAAAAAAGGCTTTAAACTGATGTAGTCATTAATACCTGGGGGTGTGGTCACATCCAAACATATTTGCCACTTGCTTTCAATCCACGCCAAATAAGTTTTCCAATTACCGCCTCTATCCCCCACCTCTACCTGATCTATAATAGCAAAGGTGAAAGTGTGGTCCTTTCCTTTTTCTAAAATGTGCTTACTCAACGCATTCTTAGGGTCTCCTTTCTTTATTCTATATAGGTGCTCATATATACGAGTCTTAAATGTTTTTCCTATATAATAGGCAGAGCACCTAGTACAGGTAGCAATGTAAACAATGTGTTGAGTATTACAATTCCCACTTCTACTGGTTACTATAGATCTAGTAATATTGTCTATCTTTATTCTGGTGTTGGTATTAATATTTTTGCATTGATTACAACTGCCACATCGAGTTGTGCCCTTCTTTCCCTTGACTTCTAAGCCCTTTTTACAATACTCAAGCATTCTTTTCAAATTACTTCCTGTTTTAAATACAGTGTTTAGATTAGTTCCTACTATATGACCTATAGATGCAGATGTAGAGATCAACTCCCAATGTTTTTTCAATATTTCTATCACTGTATTCGTATAAGGGTTAAACCTTATAACAAACGTTTTTATCACGTTCAATATTATTAGTGTAAGGAGTAATCACTATACTTTTCCCCAATAATGGAACATATTTGTGTCCCCATTGGGCCTTGACATATGATGTTACATTTTCCAACATGGCTTTAGGATACCCTCGAACATGAAATAATTTGAACACTACTTCCAACTCACTTAACATACTCTCCTTAGTAGATGACATTCTAGCTACTCGTATGCTCTGACCCTTCACCACATTTCGAAAAATGTGGGGCGGGTGACAACTACTGTAGTGTATATAATCATTAGAGAACGTGGGCTTTCTGTAGATCTTTGAAGCAAAACCCATCCCTGTGTTACTGATCCAGGTGTCCAAATAAGCTATACATAGTTTGTCATATTGAAAAGTAAATCTCAAAAAATCAGTAGTTTTATTGAGGTATTCAATAAAAGATGGTATCTTATTTATTGGACCTTTCCAAATGATAAGCATATCGTCCAAAAACCTTGTATACAACCTAATATATTGATAGAATTCACTAGGAAATATGTACTTGTTCTCCCACTCCAACATAACCATATTTGCAAAAATAGGGGCACAAGAAGCCCCCATTGCTACACCTCGAGTTTGTCTGAAATGTTCTCCTGAATGATAAATGTAATTGTGATCAAGAACAAGACCCATCATATCCATAATCAGGTTGATTTTGTCCCAACTACAATCTGAGTATTTAGTCAAGCTGTTGTAAAAATACTCCAATCCTGGGGTCGCAGGTATGCTTGAAAATAAATCCTGTACATCTACAGTAAGGAAGGTTAAATTCTCATCCCATACTTCCATGGTTAACTTGCTCAAAAAATCCCATGAATCTTTTACTATGTGGCCTACTTTTGTGTATATATGTTTCATCCAATGATCAATAGTAACCCCTACTTTAAAAGTTTTTGATTTCGATCCTGATATTATGGGTCTAAAGGGGGGGGTTTCTAAGTTTTTGTGGATCTTGGGTATCCCTATAATATGTGCCAATATTGGGTATTCAGTTCTTAAATATTCGTATAGTTCGCTAGTAATTCTATTATCTAATAAGTATTCTTCAAGTGCTAAATCTATACGTCTATACCCAATATTTATTTGATTTAGGGAAACCTGTTCATAGTTACCGGATTCATATAATATATTATGTATTTCCCTTAGATATAGTTGGCTATCAAAAATCACTATCCCTCCGCCCTAATCGGGCTTCATTATTCTAATCTCATCGTTCAGTATAAGTTCTTCCAAACATTTTCTTTCTCCCTTGTCCAAGTTGTCTTTAAAAGTGGTAGTACCAACAGTATTACACTTTATATCTCTGTACAATGTGTATATATCCTTACAAACCATTTTCTCGTATAAAGCAACTTGGGCATTCATAGCAGGAATATATGTACTTTTCTTGACCAACTTAGACCTATTAATATTAATATTATGCTTGTTTGTATCGTCATTAAATTGTATAGCTAAGTTAAGTCTTCTACAAAAAAGTTTAATTTCTTTAATGACGTCAAACAGGTTAAAGTGTACTGTAGGAATGAATTTCATTCCTTTACTAAACAGTGTTATAATTTCATCTGTAACTAGAATATCAGTATAATTATATACTTTAAAACCCCCAAAACAATGTATCTTAGGAAAATTCTCAATAATCTCCACAGATGTGGGCATACCAGTTGTGTTATCCCCTACTTGATAACTGAGGTACAAGTCCATTACCCGGTATGTGTATAGGTGTAGGTGTAAGTAAATATGTAAAAGGATTACCACAAGATGATGACTCAAGAGTACTAGGATTTTTTCTTTTTAATATCTCCTTTGTTGTCTCTTGGGAGCCGGATAGTATCTCCCCCCTTGAAAATTTTCATCATCATCGGTCCTATAATTTCTCCTTTTGCCCTTCGTATGTACAACCTCAAAAACACCCTCACCCTCTTGTTCGTAATGGGGCCATATATACGCTCTACCATTTCTGTACAAATCTAAATCACGTTCAATTTTGTGCATTTTTCTGTTATAAACATTATTCACTTTATTTTTAGCATTATTAAACTGATTAGAATATAAGTCATACCAGTTAGTAAAATTCTCATCATGTATAATGGATTCATTTAACACCTCCACCTCCTGTAACAAGACATTAAATTTTCTCTTCATTACATTTTATAAGTTGTTTCATGTACGTGTAACCAAACTCAAACATATTATTGAATTCTTGCTCAATTTTAGAATTGTACCTTATACCTAATGGTAATTTAAAAAACCTAAGTCCCTTAGGAACTACTTGCAACAGTAAACATTTTTCTAAATAAGCATTATCAATTCTAACACTCCTAAGTTGTATTAATTTTTTACCTAATGAATAAATTCTGGTTTTAACATCATCATTAATAGCATTAGATTCTCTCCCATTATGTTTGTGCCTATGCTTAGTAGTAGATTTTCCCACAAAATCGTATTCTTCAGCTAAAAAATCATTCAATACATTAGACACATTAAAGTCTTGTTCACGATAGTCCCTTGTTTTAGTATAAGTCGTTTTTGGACTAGATATTTGCTCGTTTATTACAGTACCTTTTTTCTTAGCATTTGCTTTACTAGCAACCACTGAATATGTCCGTATTTGTTCACGCTGCTGTTTTGGTCGTGCTCCCATTCTCGCGTTTTCATCATTAGTATGAAAAAGGCTGAAATCAAACGTGAAGTCAGCATCTAGTGACACATTTGCGTTGGTCTCTCATATCCAGATTTTGTTGGTTGTTCGATGTTGTAGCCTCTCTCTGTCCATTAGGAATCTCGCTCACGTTACTGTTGGCATCAGCTTCCACAGGCTCTGCCTGTGATGCTACAGAATTAGTTTTGGATAATGGTTTGGCAGATTCCCCGCCTAGCGTAACTACTTCAGTGAGCTTGTTGACCAGTTCCAGTAGTTTGTTGACGTCGCTTTGCAGCGACGTCACCTCAGAACGAAGTGAACAGTATTCCTCTCTGCTCAAAGGAGTCCCAGGAGAATCCACATCTGCCATCGCATCTAATAAATAAAACAGCTGATGTACACAACTAATAATCCAAAAATAGCAGAAACAGTTCCCCAGACTCTAGACAGAGAATGCCAATGATTTCTTTAAATGTCACAAATTTATTCCCAATAAAAAACGCCAGTACACAGAGCTCAGAAAATCAGGTTAAGCGCTTTCATCTGGTGTGTCCAGATTTCATCAGAACCATTTTGCTCCTAAACTACTTTACTTTTAAACCATTTTTGGTGCCAAAAAATTCATTAAGTTACAATAATTAAGCAATTTATACATTTTAAACATTTTAAAACTTTTTAAAAACTTTTTAAACATTTTATACCATGTAATTCTATTGTACAGTTATTATATAATTAGTTCATTGCATTGCTGCGTATGTACCAAAATTCTGAAATTATAATGAATATATGTTCTATATTAAATTATATGCAATTCAATATTATACTTAAAATCTAAAACATCTAAATATTCTAAAAACTGATGCATATTAATAATCTAAATCCTTATCAAATAACCTAATGGGAATCAAACCTTGAATTATTAAGCCTAATATTTATTTTATTGCTATTATAGATCAGGTAGAGGTGGGGGATAGAGGCGGTAATTGGAAAACTTATTTGGCGTGGGTTGAAAGCAAGGGGCAAATATGTTTGGATGCGACCACACCCCCAGGTATTAATGACTACATCAGTTTAAAGCCTTTTTTAGCTTTGAACTAGCTTAAAGCTTTTCCTAGCTTTTGTTCTAGTTTTAGAATGGTATTAATTTTCTAGTTTGAACCCATATATTCCTGTTCAGTTCATTCTTAGTGAATAGTGTTATGAGTTTTTTAACTATAAATATTAGGCTTAATAATTCAAGGTTCGATTCCCATTAGGTTATTTGATAAGGATTTAGATTATTAATATGCATCAGTTTTTAGAATATTTAGATGTTTTAGATTTTAAGTATAATATTGAATTGCATATAATTTAATATAGAACATATATTCATTATAATTTCAGAATTTTGGTACATACACAGCAATGCAATGAACTAATTAATTATATAATAATTGAATAGAATTACATGGTATAAAATGTTTAAAAAGTTTTTAAAAAGTTTTAAAATGTTTAAAATGTATAAATTGCTTAATTATTGTAACTTAATGAATTTTTTGGCGCCAAAAATGGTTTAAAAGTAAAGTAGTTTAGGAGCAAAATGGTTCTGATGAAATCTGGACACACCAGATGAAAGCGCTTAACCTGATTTTCTGAGCTCCGTGTACTGGCGTTTTTTATTGGGAATAAATTTGTGACATTTAAAGAAATCATTGGCATTCTCTGTCTCGAGTCTGGGGAACTGTTTCTGCTATTTTTTGGATTATGAATATAAGGCTGGAATTAACTCTGTTGTAAATATGCTAAAAGATGAAGCATAGAATAAAAAGTTTGCATGAATATATGCATAGAGTTTAACAATGTAAAATGTGCATTCACACTACATGTATAAGGCTCAGTCTTTCTTGCCCCAGCAGTCAGAAGACCCTAAAAGACAGAGGCAAACCCCCCAAAAATACCAAACATACAATATATACAAATACCCAAAAGGTATCCAAACCACACCACCACCCACTTACACAGAGGGGAAGGAGGAGGGATAATTGTACTGCAAAACTCATGCAAATCCGATCCAAACATCATTTGAGGTAGCAGAAAAACTGTACTAATTTCTTCAAACCACTCATAACTGCCTATGTGTTCGTGGAGTAGAATCCAAAAAGCAGAGGTGAGGGCTGGCAAAAACTAAGGAAGAAGTAGGCAAATCAACATGCCTTGCAAACAAGCTAGCAGAAAACCAGCCTTAGATTTAGGTAGAGAAGAAGGTGGTAATGCTTAGCCCTATCCCATGGAACTGCAGTAAGGGTAGGCAAAATAAAAATTTTGCTGCTAACCACAGTAACCCTTTGAATAGGCAGTAGCCTAACAAAAAGCAGCCTCCATTTTAAGTAAGATCTCCTTGCAGTGATAGCCTAACAAAATATAATGCAAAAAAAGTCAAAAACCCAAATAGTAGAGAGACCCAGGCAACACAGCAGAACTTCCAAGCAAAAGAGCAAACAACTGCTGAGTTGCCTGAAATCATGGTATGTAGGGGATAATAAATATCATGCCTAACAATCATCTGTAGTGTGCAAGCTGCAGTAACCTTATTTGGGGATCTGAATAGAAAGTAGGCAAATGAATAGTTTGGGGATAAGTTTACAATGAAAAGAAATTAGGCATAGGAAGGCTCCAGTGCGTAATGATGCCCTATTAAAATGGAAAATCAAAAGGCAATTACTGCTGCATTAATTTAAGAAGGCCACAAACCCAAATCCTGGAAGTAATAGCCAACAAAAAGCAAAAGCTCAATTCAAGTATTTCAATTCATTCAAAGCCATGAGCTCAAAGGTTGTTAGTGTAAGTTTTTAACCTTACAAATTGAGATCAGTAGGTCCTCTCTCTCGGTCTTATGTTCTTATCAAAGGTAGAGGCTAAAACTGCTTGAACTGAATCGATGGAACAATGGTAGGTCAGTCCAAATTGGAACAGCTAAACTACACTAATGCCATACTAGGTCTTCATTCAGCTTGTGGAACATTTAATTGAGTAGTGGGAAGCAGTGTTGGCAGAGAATCTTAGGAATATGCCAGGCTGTTAGATGAAGTGAAGCTGGAAGCATCCACCTTGACACCTGTTCTGAGGTCTTCCTTGTGGAATCACTTTGTAAAGGCCATGGAGGCTGGAAAGCCAGGGCTGTAGTTGTCCCAGCAGTGTTGCCGAGGCCAATCTCTTTCTATAAAATCATCCTTGGCTTGTCTTGTCTCCTGGGGATTCACCTTTGGAAGGAGATAACACAGTGTCTAATTCAGACACATGAAGATGACTCCAACTGAAAGAAAAGGCATCCATGAGCAAGCTGTGTAGTGAAACGCTGTAGATTTGCTTTGGCAGCTGGTGGTTTAGCTTGGAAGAACAGATCATTGAGTCATTGATGGCCCACATCAATTTCTAAAATACATGAAAGTCTGGTCGTTGCTCGTGAGATGTGCTCCCCTTTAACTAAACACATCTGACTGCTAAGTCTGTGGATCTGTTAGAAACCAGACCTTGCAGTCTTAGTTGCAAACAGGCGCAGTCTCCAGTAAAAACTAATTGAGCCGCCATAACTTCATCCGAGTGTTGCCCCTTGTTTGTTGATACTTGCAGCAGTTGGCCGGTCAGCAGAGAGTCCTTGTAGAGGGGTGAAAGAAGTAACTCCTTGAAAGCTGTCGTTTGAAATCTGGACTGCTAACATCTCCTCACATCTTGATATGTAGATTGCTGTGTCTGGCAGGGAGCTTGTCACATGCCCACTTTCCATTTAGATTGAGGCCAAGGTTGAATTGCAGCATACAAGATTAAAATCCTGACTACTGTTTGAAGCGGGTCACAGAGTTAGTCTTTCCGAGGTGACATTCCTGGATTGATGGACAAAAATTCTTTTTGAATGCAAGGATGAACCCGAATGCTTCGGTCACTGTCCTGGCGCAGTCAGCCACATACATGAAGAAGATTGATTTGCTTCTTATGAATATGCATTTTGGTTTTAGTCTGTCAAACAATACAAGATACCTGTAACTAAGGCTTCAAGGACTGTCCTCATAGCTTGAGAGACATTTAGATGGACTTCTTGGAGAACCAGAAGATTCTTTGTTTGTCCGGTGGAAGGTCCTCTGGTGCTGTGTATTCAGAGAGTAAGCTTGAACACATGTCTTGAGAGGGTACTGAGTTGGACTTTAAGGAATTCACTGAATACCCTAGGCATCTTAGTAAAGCTTGAGAATATCCAAATGCTGTGCAAGGTCTTCTTGCAACTTAGTTGAATCAGGCAGTGAAGGTATAAGGATTTGAGATCTAAAGCTTTTAGCCATATAAGCTCAACTTATTCTTGAGACAGCACAAAGCAGTAGTCCAACATTTGATAGATAAGAATGTCCAATAGCAGATTTTTGCCCAGCAGAAATTAAAGCTTAACATGACGCCAACCTGCATTTTAGAACTAGGCACAGGAAGGTAGCGATAACTGATAGGAAAAATCCTCAGCTGATCTTTGTTCTTGGGTACTGCAAACAGAACGTCAACATTTTTGAACTTGGGGCCTCTGTCCTAAGTGGAGAGGATGGGGCCTGGCAAATTGGTGAAGAGAATTCCCCTTCTTTAATACTACCTGTAATGAGAATAAAAGGAAGGCCCCTTTCTGGTTTTGAAAACTGGCTGAATGGTGAAACCCCTAAGGTAAGAGAATTTGTATGATAACTCTTGAAAAGGTGGAGGAGGAACGTCTGGCATGCCTTCAAAGGAAAAGGTATCCATTGGGTCTGTGTAACACAGGGTGAACCCCTCAAAACCCATGTGTCTGAGGACATTAAAGCTCAATTTTCTTGAAAAGAGAAGAACCTCCCTCCACCTCTGTAACCAGGCAGTGAACTCCCAGCTGCCTTGAATGTGAGTCATTAGGTCTGTTCCCCTTAGACGGCCCTACCCTGCTGTAAAGTTGGGATAGGAGAACTCCTGTTCTGAGCTTTCTTTCTGCATAGATCTGCCCCTACCGCGTCTGTGCAGGAAGACTGAGTGGCAAGCAGGATATGTCCATCCCTCTTTTTGCCAGGAGCTGCTAAACCACGGAGCAGAACCTGCAAGAATCTTTACACCTCCTGCATAGATTTGTGTCCTTCTGTTTTCTTTCCAACTGCTAACACCACTCCCTAGGGAGGCATCCTGCACTGGCAAGTCAATGGCAAAATCCTTGATGCTTTAACATGCTCCAGCTAACACACATAAATCCAACCAAAGCAACTCTTAGAGAACAGAACTTCCGGCATGCACCCCTCGAGGAGGCCCAATTCTTCAAAAGCCACATTACCTTAGATTTCAGCATTTGAACAGACACACATGAACTAAATTTAATGTTGATTACTCAATACGTGAAATGAACACTTCTTTTGAATTAAGATTGTGAAAGCCCTAGACCCATTTATCAAAGGGGCATGTGAAACTGTTACAGAGGCCCTCATGGCTTTAAGTGGCTTAGAAGTATACACTTCTGGCCCCCCATCTATCCATTAAACTGATTCTCTTATGAGCCTTAACTGGGACTTAGTACTTTTGAGCCTTAGGTAGGGGCAGCCCCTGAGAAACAAGTTCTGGGGAGGCCCTAGGAAAAAGTATCTCCACTTATGCCAACACATCAGGTACATTCTTCATCAGGTTTAACGGGGGCAGGAGGCAGGAAGGGGGTTCAGGAAAATGCAAAAGTATCTTCCACCACATTCAGCAGGAGAATCAGCTAAAGGGCCTATGCTGGGAATGAACAAGGAAATTAAGCCTCTTCCTCTGGGAGGGAGAAATCCACATCTCTGAATAAATGACATCTCATGGATAAAGATCAGTCCTCTGAAAAAAATCTCCGAACAGGGAGGAGGACTCTGAAAACTGAAATCACCCCCACAAGATGCAGGCAGAATCCTGAAACTCCTATCCATCTTCAGCCGCAGGCTCCTCTGCTCTGAACACTGTTCTTTCAGGGCAACTCTAGGCTCCACCGCTAGGCCTCTTGTCGGGAGGCACTGAACCCTAATCATAGTAATCAAATCTTCTAAACAGAAGAGCATATGTTTCTTACCTTAGGAACCTGAAGCTAAGAACATCTACCCACTGAAGCCCCTCTTGTATTTCTACCTAAAAGAAGTCTTGAAACCCAAGAACTACCTCCTGGCCTGAGGGAAGACAGAGAAGTCTCTAAAACCCCTCAATAGCCTACCTCCTGAGAGAAGAATCCTGTGTCAGTTCTAGCTCCTTCTTGGGCCGACTAGCTACTGCTTTCTGTCCCACAACCAATCTAAGAACCGGCGATGGGGTCCGGACGGCATTGGCCTGAAACAACGCAGCCGGCACCGCTTAATTTTTGCGCTCCCCAAACACGGGCTGTCAGCGCTTCGGCAAATTCTTTCCCAACAAGTATCCTAAAACAGTCTAACCAGGCCTCAAACAATGGTTTGCTAAATTGTGCACATCCCTATACACAGTATAGTAAGGTAAGGCTAAACAAGGTAACTACACAGTATGGTAATGACATGAGGTGTATCTTATTTAGTAATTCCAAACAAAACATCCGGAACGGGTAAACTCCGAAAAAATAAATATTCCCAAAATTGCCACTTCAGCCCGATTTCCCTAGGCTTGAAGATTTTCAAATTTCAAACGTAGCCTGCTGTTACTTCATGCTGCGACAAAAGACTGAGGATAAGAGACGTCGGCGTCGGTCATGTAGTACTAGTACCTGGCGATCCTGACGTGATCGCACGCCCTTGACCCGACGTCAGCCATATCTTTGGTATTCGGACCCAACTGGACTGGACTACCCCAATGGTTAGGACTGCAGCAATGTGGAATGAAGAACATCAGACAGGCTTCTGTTCACAGCATCAGAATTGGAAAACAAGGATTACATGATTTTCTCATGTTTGCAGAACAAATATCTATTAACAGACATCCTTTTTTATAAATTCAGCAATACTAGTTAAACACTTGCACCACACCCATCACATAGTACCTCAAAACCTACACCACAAAAACACACAAACACAAAACACACAACTACATTCGTAAAGGCTCTCAGTAAAAACCTGCCCAAGCAACAGAGACCTCCAAAGCAGAAACACAAACAACTTCCAACCCCCAACACAACCCAAATGACACAGCCCACAAACTCAGTGTGCCAGTCAACCACAGTCCCATCAGGCATAACATACCCAACATTCTAGTCATTGGTGACTCTATAGCCAGGCACACTGATGTTCCACTCACCAGGCTAAACAAGGAGAAAGTTACTGTCAGCTGCCTGTCAGGTGCCAGGATATGCAATAACACGCATGCACTCAGGTCAGTCCACAACAAGTACAAATATGACTCCGTCATTGTCCATGTTGGTGTGAATGATCCGAGACGTACCTCCCTGGACTACATGAAGGAGGAGCTGTCCAATCTTGTAGCCCAGGCAGGTATGACCCTAGCCCTGAGTAGCATCCTGCCATCACCCAGAATTATACCACAGTACAAGGACAAAATGATCGACTTCAACAATTGGCTAAGCTTCTGGTGTCATTCTAAGGGGATCCAGTATCTGTTTGCCTGGGGTGACATGATCGACAAACCACGATGCTTTGCCAGAGATGGCCTGCACCCGTCACCTCTGGGATTCCAGATACTGGCTAAGGCTCTAGCCACCCCTATAGTGCCTTTTTTAGGCAAGGTTCAAATGACAAGTTCACCACCATAACAGGTACAAGCAAGCAAAATCTGAAGGTATTGCTACTCAATGCTAGAAGTCTAAACCTCAAAATGCATTCACTCGAGGCACACATTAAAATGGAGAATATCATCTGTGCAGTGACAGAGACCTGGTTCAAGGCTCCAGAGAGTACCACTGCATTACCAGGCTATAAGTCATACCACACCTTTCGGCCACCTAACCTGGACCGAAACACTAAAGGCCGAGGCGTGTCCACATTCATTAAAGATATCCACACCTCCAGGATAGTTGCTCAGCATAACGCATCCGAGATTATCCAAGTGCAACTAACTCTGGGCAAGACCGCAATCCAAATTGCTGCTTGCTACAGATCCCCCACCATCATGCCCCAGGATCCCTCCCCGACACACTGGAAAATATCAGGGTACAACCCAACACCCTAATAATGGGCGATTTCAACTATACCACCATTAACTGGGAAAAAGTACAGTTTTGTACCTACCATAAATGTAGATGTCCGATAGGTATGCATCTGCAGTCATCACATATGGGCCGTCCTGCCTCAGGCAGCCCTTCGGTCGGCCGGATTCCAAAGTCTGGGTCTGACCTCGGCTGATGTCGCACTTTCCCCGACGTCAGAGCATCTGGGGTATAAAAGCATCAGCCGACGCCATCTTCCTCAGTTTTTCTTGCCCCAGATGCCAGGTGCCCTCTAGGAAGGCTAAATTTGGAGAAAAGCAATAAAATTCCAAACATTTGCAAATCTATATCTACACACACATCTACACACACATCTACACACACATCTACACACACATCTACACACACATCTACACACACATCTACACACATCTACACACACATCTACACACACATCTACACACACATATATATATATATATATATATATATACACATACAAACAAATACACCATAATAGATCCCCCAGCTAGCTAATGGAGGGGTAAGCACCCTAGGAATACCACAGAAGGGAAGGAGGGAGGGTAAACCTGACTGCAGATGCATACCTATCTGACATCTACATTTATGGTAGGTACAAAACTGTACTATGTCCTTCAAGGATGCATCTGCAGTCATCACATATGGATAGAAGACCATAGCCAATCTGGGGGTGGAGGTACTAAGTAAAGGATGGTGTAGTTAAGATACCCTGCAGGACTGCCGTAGCAAAACCTGCTCTGGATCTGGAGTATAAAGGTAAATTGTAATGCTTGGCAAATGTATGCACGGAGCTCCATGTGGCAGCTTCTAAAATGTCCTTGGTAGCCACCCCTCTTAGGAAGGCTGTGGAGGTGGCTGTGGCTCCCGTGGAATGAGGTCTAATGTTAGCTGGTACAGTCTTTCCATGAAAGGAGTAACAAAAGCGAATGCAATTTCCTATCCATTTTGAAATTGTCTGTTTGGAAATTGCTTTTCCTTGTGCCCCAGCAGCATATGCTACGAACAACTGGTAAGTCTTTCTGTAACTTAGTTCTGTCCAAGTAGTAGCGCAACTGTCCGTGTATGTCCAGGGTGTGCAGAAGTTTCTCCCCTTTATTTTGTGGTTTTGGGAAAAATGTAGGCAAGTGAATTGCTTGGTTCAAGGATACCCTGGATACCACCTTTGGCATAAATTTAGGATTGGTTCTCAAAGAAACTCGGTCTTGATGAAAGATACGAAATGGCTGCACTGCCATTAAAGCTTGTAACTCAGATACTCTTCTTGCTGAGGTTATGGCCAGAAGGAATGTAGTTTTCCAAGACAGAAACTGTAGATCCGCCGATGCTGCTGGTTCAAAGGGAGGAAGTGTTAGTTTTTCCAACACAAAGTTAAGGTCCCAAGTAGGTAGAGGTGGTCTCCTTAGAGGATTGATGTTTTTGATTCCTCTTAGAAACCGTCTTAGGAGAGGATGCGAGACGACAGTTGGATTAACATTGTATTCTGCTGAAATTGCTGAGGCATGTATCTTAATGGAAGAGTAAGACAGGCCATTGTGGAACAATTCTGCAAAATATTCCAGTATATGTGCCATGTTCATCACTGTCACATCTAGGCCTTTTGTTGTGTTCCAAGTGTGAAATCTTTTTCATTTTGCTGAATATGCCTTCCTTGTGGAGGGTCGGCGAGCTTCCATAATAATATCCTTCACTCTCTGGGATAGGCTATCCTGGGGAGGAGTCATGGTATTCTCCAGGCAGTTAGCTGCAAGGTTTTCAGGTTGGAATGCAGAGTCTTGAAATTGTGCTGCGTCAGTAGAAGTGGCCATAGGGGGAGAGGCCATGGTTTTGTCTGTGACATGCTCTTTAACAGTGGGTACCAGTGCTGCCTTGGCCAGTTTGGAGCTATCAGAATCACTCTGGGCTGCTCTGCCCTGATCTTCAGTAAAACCTTGGTCATTAATGGGAGAGGTGGGAAAGCATAGACTGTTAGAGCTTTACAGCTGAAAGAGAGAGCGTCCACTTTCCATGCTTGTGGGTGGTATGTCCTTGAGCAGAATGTCTTCAGTTGATTGTGGGGGGAAGCGAACAAATCTATTTCCGGCCTTCCCCCTAGGAGTAAGAAGATGTCTGGGTGCAGCAACCATTCGTGTGCATCCATGGTAGTTCTGCTTAAGCTGTCTGCCTGTATATTGTCTTTCCCTGGCACGAACTGGGACTGCAGCTGTATATTGAGTTTCAAGGAAAGTTCCCATAGATTCATTGCCAGTCTGCATAGAGAGTAGGAATGGGTGCCTCCTTGCTTGTTTATGTACCAAATAACTGTGGTGTTGTCGGTCCTTATGAGCAGGTGGCCTTGATGAAGGAAAGGTTTGAAGGCCTCTATTGCGTGTATCACTGCCAGCATTTCCTTTTGGTTTATGTGCATGCGCAGCTCTCTTTGTGACCATAGCCCTTGGATACATCTGCCCTCCATGTGTGCTCCCCAACCTTGGTCTGAAGCGTCCGTGGTGATGGTTTGGTTGGCTCTTGGTTTGCTGAAGGGCAACCCGCTGTTCGACTGGCAGGCTTGAACCCACCATAGAAATTCCTTTTGAAGGCATGGAATGAGTGGGATCAAAGTTTCTAAGCTGTGACTGTGCTGAGTCCATACACTCCTTAGGTACCATTGTAATTTTCTCATATGCAGCCTTGCTTGCGGAATCAGAAGAATGCAAGATACCATGTAACCCAGGGCCTGCAGGATTTTCCTTGCAGTCAGCTGAGTTTGTCTTGTCAGATTCTTGAAGTAATCCGGTAGCTGTTTTTTGCTTTTCTTCTGTGAGAAAGGCCATTTGGGTGGTTGCGTCTAGATCCGCACCCAGAAAGGTTATTCTTTGGGATGGAACAAGTCTTGATTTTTGGATGTTGACTGTATATCCCAAGGCCTGTAGTAGGCGGACGGCATAGTCCAAGTCCTTTAACAAAATTTGCTTGTTGTCCGCTTGTATAAGGCAGTCATCCAGATATGGGTAGATTTGAATCCCCTGAAGTCTGCAGTGTGCAATTACTGATGCCAGGCATTTCGTGAATACTCTGGGCGCAGTAGATAAGCCAAAGGGCAATGCTGAGAATTGATAATGCTCTGACCCTGCAAGAAATCTGAGGTGTCTTCTGCAACTTTGTCGAATAGGGACATGCAGGTATGCCTCCTTGAGGTCTAGAGTCACCAGCCAAGACCCCTTGCCCAGCATGGGAAGGAGTTGCTGTAGAGTCAGCATTTTGAATTTTGGCACAATGAGGTAAGTATTCAGTGCGGACAAGTAGAGAATAGGCCTCCATTGATTTTATTTTCTTGGAACAAGGAATAATCTGGAGTAAAATCCTTGGCCTTGTTCTGAAAGAGGTACCTTTTCTATGGCCTTCATTTGTATTAATTTGGTAATTTGCTTCAAAGCCTCTGCCATCTGATTTGGTGGCAGGTCTGGCATTCCTTTTCTTTTTGGCAATGTGTGGAAATGGAACCTGTATCCTTTGTCTATTATTTGCAGTGTCCATGTGTCCCTTGCAATGTTGTGCCAATTTTCTGAGAATAAAGAAAGCTTTCCGCCCAAAGGTGCTTCTAATTGAGCCCTGGTCGGCGGAGTCAAAATAAAGTCATTGAGTCTGTCCTGGTGTAGCAGTTGTGGTTCCTGCACTACCTCTCTGGTTGTAAGGCTGCCACTGACTGCCTCTGTAGGAGCCTCTAGCTTGCCCTCTACCTCTGGCGCGCCTATTCCTGCCTCTCTGAGATCTGTCTGAGTCCGGAAAGGACCAATTCTTAGTAGGCCAATTTCTGCTGAATCTCTGTGGTTGGACTTGCAGAAAGTCTTTGACTGTTAGCACAGATTTTGCCCTTTCTTCAAATTTCTTTAAGACCTCTTGAGCTGTGGAACAAAATAATTTTTGCTTTTCCATAGGAGCATCCAAAAGCTTAGCTTTAACATGGTCTGGTAAAGATTGTTCCTTCAGCCAGGCATACCTACGTATAACTGCACCTGTTATAGCTGACCTACATGAAGCTTCCAATGCATCATAACCACACTGCAAGAAATGGTTACTAACCTGCTGGGAGTTATGCACCAGATCCTGAAGTGATTTGCGATCAAGGGGTTCAGAAGAGGACAGTTTCTTATGCAATTCATCTAACAAATACTCTTGGTACTGTATCATATAAAATTGACAATTTAATGCCCTCATGGAAAGAGTTGCAGAAGTATACACTTTCTTACTCCATCTCTCTAAAGCTCTGGACTCCCTTTCAGAGGGCAGAGGATTTTTAGCAGTGGCAGCTGCAACCCCTTTTGGGCCCTGGGAAATAGTTTCTGGATCAGCAGAGTGGGCCTTGTACAGGTGTAGATGTGAATCCGGGACCCTGTAGTACCTATCAGGTTTGGCAGGTGCCGGAGGGAGAGAGTCAGGGGCTAGCATCAGAGTACACATCATCAATAACATTCAAAACAGGAGGTATAGCTAAAGGCCTATGCTGAGGTAAATGTAAAAAGGTCCTTAATCTCTTTCTAGAATCAGAGAATTCCTGACCCTGCCATTGAAAATGTTCTCTCAGAGTGTAGTGTCTCTCCAAAGGAAAACTCTTCAGGAGGGGAGGCAGAGGGAATAGATTCTTCAGCATCAGAATCCTCATAGGCCGAATAAGCCTCCTCCTGGGGGTCTGACAGAGCAGAGTCATCAGTGGACTCATCTGAGGAGTGGTGGTCAGAGGGCTCAACCCTGGGCCTTTTGTCTGGAGGTGGTTGAGAGCCCCTGTCCAGATGAGGTTGAGAACATCTAATTATTGAGATAAGATCCTCTGCTAGGCTAAGAATCTGTGAGCCAGTAGAAGGTCTCTGAGAGGAAACCTTGGGAGGTAAAGCTTTAGTAAGTTTAGCAGCTTTAGCCCTAGAAAAGGCCTACATGGATGCAATGGACATGGATGCAGGGGGTCTGGCTGCACCACGTGCAGGAGTAGACTTGTCTAAAGGAATGGTGTCGGAAGGTTCCTGGACACCAGTTTCAATAGGCAATTCAATAACCAACTCGGCCGGGGCCTCCGGGGCCGAGGTAGTCGGTTGTGCGGTTTCGGTAATAGGAAGAACCAAGGACTCTGTTTCAGCCGAGACAGAGACACTCGAGGTAGGCCTGACCGTGGTTTCAGCCAAAACTGTGGCCCACGTGTGTCGGTCCTTGTCCTTCCGTTTAACTAAATGCGAAGTCAGAGTCTCTGACGGCATCTTGTAAGCAAAACTAGCCCCAAAGAATTCCTCTGCAAACTCCGACCGACGTCTAAAAGTTCGTCGATTGAAGGAAGCACAGGCTGAACAGGCCGAGACGTCGTGGTCTGGGCCGAGGCAAGGGAGGCAGTAAGACTGGAAATCCTTATGAGGTATTTGTTTCCCACAAGTTAAACAATTATTAACTTTATCTGACATCGGCTGTGGCAAGAAAGAGTCCCCAACGGGGTACTTAGCTTTTTCTAAGTCTTCGGTAGCTGAATCACAGGAGCTGGCCGACCGGCACTTGCGAACTGCTTCTGCTTCGGGCACCACACGGCAAGAAAAACTGAGGAAGATGGCGTCGGCTGATGCTTTTATACCCCAGACGCTCTGACGTTTGGGAAAGTGCGACATCAGCCGAGGCCAGACCCAGACTTTGGAATCCAGCCGACCGAAGGGCTGCCTGAGGCAGGACAGCGCATATGTGATGACTGCAGATGCATACTTGAAGGAAATCTACTCGTACCACCTCTTGCGCTCAACGTTTTCTGGAATTCATACATTCCAATGCCTTGGATCAACTTATCCACACCCCCACCAGAAGCAGCAATATCCTAGACCTGGTTATTACCAACATGGGAAACTGGCGCTTAACACCAGAGGTAAATTCCTTGTTGGTCAGATCAGACCACAAGCTAATCACCCTAGACATAAACATCTCTCCCCCACCCCCCCATTAGGGAAACCACTGTAAAAAATTTCTCCAAAGCCAACTTCACACTTAAGACAAAGTGGAAAACTTCACGACACCCATGCTGATGGACAATAGAGATACGACTGCTGAATCCTACACAAATGCACTTTATAAGCACTTACACAGTGTATGGATTGTGCAATCTCTAACAGAACAAAAATACTATCCTCCAAAAAAAGGAAGCCAATATGGTGGTCCCCTGCCATAAACAAACTCTACAACAGAAGAAACTGTTGCAAAAAGAGTAAAATCCCATGATTGGAGGAACTCCCTGGTCAGCCTCCGTAAGAAGCAGAGATCCCTCATAAAATCCTCCAAATCTAGTTATGAAAACAAAATCGCCACTCACTCCAAAGACAACCACAAAGCATTCTATAGCTATGTCAAGAATCTCAATGGCAATACTCAGATCTGCTCTGAGTTACAACAAAATGGCACCAAATATACAGAACCAACTGATACTGCCAACATCCTGGCAGATAGGGGATGAGAGGGAGGTAAAGTTAGCACTGAACCTAAAGGGCCCATCTGTATACCGGAAGAATGCAAAGTTTCTGTAATCACGGCTGCACAGGTAAAAAAACAAACTCTCCAAAGCCAAAAACACAGCATCCATGGGACCTGACAACATCCCAGGCTGCATTTTACATGAACTACAGAACGAACTGGCACCACACCCAAGTACCATGTTCAATCATAGCCTCACCTCAGGCTATGTGCCCACTGAATGGCGCACAGCGATGGTTATCCCACTCCACAAAGGGGGAGCCACCACAGAACCCGGAAACTACCACCCCATTAGCCTGATGAGCCTGGTCTACAAGGCTATGGAATGCATCATGGAACTTAAACAATGACATTGGTAATCTCCCAACTCTGGACCCCATCCAGTAGTTCGGGTTTGTAAATGGCAGATAATGTCTCCTAAACCTGATAGACTTCTTTGCAGCAGTCACCAAAGCTGTAGTTGAGGGTAAGGTGGTTCACACAGCCTATCTAGATCTTTCAACACCATCCCCCACGCTGGAATTATAGATAAACTCACTAAACTAGGTATAAATCCCTATGTCACAAGATGGGTTGCCAACTGGCTCACTGACAGAACCCACACTGTGAAAGTAGCAGACTCCAAATCCAACTTCAGACAAGTGGAGTACCACAGGGTTCAGTCCGGGGTCCTCTCCTGTGTGGTATCTACTTCTCTGAAGAACAGGCTAACACAGAAGGTGTTTGGCTAATGAAGTTCACAGAGGACTACAAACTAGGAGCCATATCAAAACTCCAAAAGATGCAGATATCCTACAAAAGGGCCTCGCTGAGACAGATGCCTGGTGTCAAAGCTATGGCCTCAAGCTCAATGCCAAAAAGTGCATTGCCATCCCTTTTGATAAAAACTCTGTACCCATGAACTACCACATAGGCGGTAGTCTACTTACCATCGAAAGTGTGATAAGAGACCTTGGGACACAGGTGGACAGTAGTCTCTCCTTTGATAATCACATTGCCACAGTAGTCAGGAAATCCTTCTACGTGGCACACGAGGGGAAAAAAAAAAAAAAAAAGAGGAGGTCATTGTTCCCCTCTACTCATCACTCAGACCCATTACAGAGTACAACGACCCTTTTGGTATGTACCTCACAAGACATCTACAACTGGAAAGGCCGCAAAAATACCTCACAAAAAGAGGATTACCATCCTCAAACAGATGCCCTACACAGACAGTCTCAAAAAACTGCAGTTTTACTCCGTCGCATATCCCCTACTCAGAGGCGATCTCTGCTTAACACACAAAGCTATGTCAAACCCACAGGTTTTGGACATGCTCCACTTAAAGAAATCCCAATCCCGCCGAGCTACACGCTCTTGGGACCTAAACCTCGTCACCACAATAAACAGAACATGCTGGAGGGATAGATTCCTGTCCCAGAGACTTCCCATACTCTGGAACAAACTATCTATATCAAACAAAGCTCCTCATTAGCACTCAAGAAAAATCTTGATTGGATGGGAGATAGGGGATCACTTCTGTCACTCTGCTCGATGGTGGCACAGGAAAATCATTTTCTTGGGTTGTGAAAGCCAGGGTACCTTTTGGCTAGGCTTATATAGGCCCTAGGGCCAATAGTCTGGTATCTACCTATGAACCTATGATCAGCTACAATCCGGATATCTTGACCAAAAATATAATCATGAAACTTGGAACATACAAACACAATTGTCAAAAGCTCCTTCTCAATCTGGGCATATTGGATTTCAGTTTGGGTACGAGTTCTAGATGCATATGGTACTGGTCTACCCTCTTGAAGAACTGCATCTAGACCAAACTTTATGGAGTCACAGGAAAGAGTAACTGGTCTATTGACATAGTACCTTAGTGTAGGTGGGTTGGCAGTTTGCTGCATATCATCAAATACAGTCTGGTGCTGTTCTAGCCATGACCATACACCATTCTTGTGTATTAGCTCTCTCAAAGGTGCTATTAATTCACTGAAATCTGATATGAACTTGCCCAATAGTTAACCATCCGAAGGAAACGCTGTAGAGCTTGATCTGGAGCGGGCATCTCAAGAATACCCGCTTGCTTAGATGGATCTGGTCATAACCAAGTACTAGTAAACAAACTACCTACATGTGTGACTTCTAGTAGTCTGAATTAGCACTTTAGAGGACTGAACTTTAAATTCACCTCACGTGTTCCGTCCAAAACTGAGATTTCTGTCATGCTCACCATTGCTTCAGACCAGTAAATCATCTAATATTATGGCACAGGGATAACTTGCACTTTGGAAGACTTCACTTGCTAACTTTATTCCAAATGGCATTCTGAGAAATCTAGGTCTTCCAAATACGGTACAGAGTGCAGTCATTAGTGAAGATTTGCAATCCAGCATTACTTGCCAAAATGAACTCTCTGCATCCAAGACAGAAAATACTGTGGTAATCTGTATTAGAGCTGTGACTTCAGACTCTGCATGCGATGATGTGGTCCTTTTCAATGCCTTACCCAAGTCTCTTGGGTCGATGTATATTATGATTTCGTCTGAGCCTTTTTTGTTAGTTGCTACCATACACGATACTCATTCAGTTGGTTCTGTAAATGGACAAATTACATCTTGTTGCACCATTTTATCCAGTTGGTCTTTAACTTTGTTCTGCATCACTACTGGAATTCTTCTTGCCAGTCTGACCACTGGACTGACCTCTGGGTCTAATTTCATAAAATACACAATTAGCATCTTGCCTAGCTCGTCATCAAAAGCATCAGCATATTCTGAGAAAATAGCTTAACTGGGACATGTGCTTATATGATGAACTTCTTTAGTAAAAGAAAAAGTCCATTCTCAAACAGTCTGAGACAATAATGGCTACAAAGGTCTTCGAACTATATAGAATAACTTGTAGCTGTTCTATGCCAAATAACATGAAAGCAACACAGCCTTCGGTTTGAATTTCTTTGCCTCCATATGCAACAAGTCTCGCACAACTATCCACAGGTAAACTTTCCCAGTTTTCTCTCCCAGGACCTGCAACAGTCTCTCTCCCTTGCCCATTGAGGGTATCCCCACAGCTGCAGAGGACATGGCTAATGGTCCACAGTACTTGGTGTTACACCACAGTAATGAGATAAAACATGAGGTGTCTGAAGTACAAGAAATGGTCACATCAAAGTCATCCACCTAAGCCTCAAACAAATTACTAGCTAGCTGTGGTGGCAAAGGCTATTTGCTTAACTTTTTTTGTGGCTTGAAGGACCAACCACAGGAGCAACAGTTTGTTTCATGGTAAAGATGAAAATGGTGCCTCTTTTCCATGGTGAACAAGCAGCAAAAGCCAGTAAAAATTTTAAATCTTAACAAGTCATCTTTTCACACAAACTAAATAGTACTAATTATTTTGGGGCTGTCAAAAAGTGTTTATTTAAAAGTATTCAATTACTTTAAATTACTTTAAAACCAAAGTGAAAAACTGTGCTCCCATTTAAAAGTACACTAGTCTTGTGAAAATCCATTAAAACACGGACTCATACATTTAAAATAACCTTAAAAACAGATTTTTAAAAGTGGAAGATTTTCCCCAAAGGGAAATTACCTGCCCAGCAAAGCAACAGCATAATCTGATAGTCGATCCTCAGAAGCTCAAAAATTCTCTAACTGGAAAGCTCTGAAGGACTCCACACAGAAAAAAGAAGTTATGTCTTACCATACCGTTCCATCTGTGTTGCAGATCTTTGTTCATTACCATTAGGACCTCTGTTCAGTCCTCGGAACAGATACAGTGGAAACAAAGGAAGCCCTGCTCCGGGAGACCACATACACTTTGTGCAGCTGCCACTTGGGCAAACCCTCTTACCTTTATCTCTCATTACAAAGTGAGTCTATGGGCAATTTAGACTGAAAGGCTACAGAAGTGGTTAATGCTCTAGTAGAATGACCTTTCAGTTTTGCTGGTAGAGGTTGAGGTCTTACCTCTAAAAGGCAATGGTGTCAGATAACCATTTCGATAAGGTCACCTTAGAAACTGGAAGGCCTTGCTTATTGTGAGTATAGGAGAGAAATAATTGGTCTGACTTTCTTAGCTCTTTGGTCCTATGGAGGTAAAAACAAAATTGTCTGTGCATATCCAGTTGGTTTAGACTGTATTCTGCCATGTTGCTATGATTGGGAAAGAAGACTCCGAGATCAATGGATTGATTTAAATTTTCTGAACAGACTTTTGGTATGAAGGAAGGATTGGTTCTCAGAGAAACTATCTTCATATATGGAGGACGAACACGGAGTGCTTGGTGTTCTGAAACCAGTTTAGCTGAGGTAATGGCAACCAGAAAAAAAAAAAAAAAAAAGTATTTTCCAAGAAATAAATTTTAAGGGACATGAAGCTGCTGGTTCAAAGGGAGGCAGAATCAAAGAAGTCAAAACTAAACTGATATCCCAAGGAGGGGGTGGATCCCTCAGAGGGTCTAAGAAGAGATGTTCCTCTCATGAAGGCTTTGCAGAGCTTATGAGACATTATGCTAGAATTAAGAATTCCAATATGAAAATTAGATAGTGCAGCCAGTTGTACCCTGTTGGTAGCAGCAGCTGCACCAGACTGAAAAAGCTCTGCTAGAAATTCTAGAATTTTATGGACTGGGGCTGAAAAGGGGTCCAAATTTCTAGATTCTGCCCAGTAAGAAAATCTTTTCCATTTGCTAGCGTACGTCTCTTTCGTAGTTGATTTATGGGAGGAAACAATATCATCTCGAACTGCTGGGGAGATACTTGGAAGCCTGGCTAAGGTAGGAAGTGGAGAAATCAAGCTGTGAGCTTGAGTATGAAGGGATTGGTATAACCCGCCTGACTGATGAATCAACAGATCTGGCACTGGGTCCAGAACCAAAGGCTGGTCTAGATGATGAAGGTGCAGGAACGGAAACCGTATCTGTAGAGGCCAATAAGGGGCAATGAGGATCATTTTGCAACTCAACAATTTTGCTTTTTGTAGGAGTATTGGAATTAGGGGAAAAGGGGGAAAACGCATAAAGGAGTCCCTGAAGCCAATCGTGGACTAGAGCGTCCCTGGGAGTTTGACCTGGAGAAGGAAGCAGGGAGAAGTAGCTGCTGCATTTGTTGTTGAGGGGGGTGGCAAATAGACTGCAGCAAGGCTGGCCCCATTTGCAGGAGACAAAGTCCGCAACTTCCTGATTCAAAGACCACTCGTGAGGCATGAGGATAGCCCTGCTGAGCCTGTCCGCTTTTACGTTGGATTACCCAGGGATGTGCGTTGCCGTCATAAAATGTTGGGAGGAAATCGCCCATTGCCATATCCTGAGAGCTTCTCGCCACACGGGGTAGGACCTGGTCCCGCCCTGCTTGTTGATGCACCACACAACTGACATGTCTGTCTGGATCGCAATAGTCCCGGAAGGAAGAGTGTCTTGAAGAGCACTAGGAGCACCACTCATCTCTAGGACATTGATATGCAGATGGTACTCGTGAGGTTGCCGCATGCCTTGGACTGCCCTGCCTAGATAATGCCATCCACCCCATCAGGGAGGCGTCCGTGGTCACTGTGGCTACTGGAGGGGGTTGAATGAAAGGTCTGCCCTGAGAGTCACCAGTGGGGAGACCATCCACCAAGAGAGGTGTCTTTTGCATGTTTCTGTAATCAGGATCATGTGAGACATGGGTAGTTCTTAGAAGGATAAGTGCATGAAGAGAAGCCACTGAAGGACTCTCATGTGGTAACGCTCTAATGGTACAAGAAGAATGGCAGCTGCCATGGAGCCTAGAACTTGCAGGACATGTCCAACTTGGATCTTTCTGCTCTGCATTAGAAATGACACTTGTTGGACAACAGATTGACAGGGCAACAAGGCAGATTTTTCGAAATTTACTGTAATGTCTAGTTGGGTGCAGGCCGATATTGTATAATCCAGTGCCTCTAAGAATTGATGCCTGGTGGTGGTAGCAGTTAGGAGCCAGTCGTCTAGATAGGGAAACACCTGGAATCCTTGACATCTCAGGTGAGCCGTTACTACTGCCATACATTTGATCACCCTGGGGGCTGTGGTGAGACCAAAGGGCAGAGCTCTGAACTGGTAATGATTGGCCCCTACCCAGAAGCGAAAATCTCCTGGAGCGTCTGTCCATTTTGATATGGTAGTACGCATCCTGAAGATCTATGGAGCACATCTAGTTGTCCTGACCCAGAAAGGGGAGGATGGACTGCAGTGTTACCATCCGGAATTTTTCTTTTTGTACAGATTTGTTTAATCTGCTGAGATAGAGTATTGGCCTCCAGTCCCCTGTCTTTTTTTGGTACTAAAAAGAATCTCGAGTAAGTTCCGGATCCTAGTTTGTTTTTTTCTAGCAGTTTTGAAACTTGAATAACTGCTTGATCCTTTAGATTGGGTGGGTAGGACATCTAGGATGGACTTAACTTCAGAGGGGGTTGATGGAAGGGGATTTTGTAACCTCTGGATATGATAGATAGTACCCATTTGTCTCGTTATATTTTGCCAGGCTATTGGGTACAAGGAAAGTCTTCCCCAGACTGCCTCCAGAGGTGAGCAGTCAGGCAAACAGTTAGGGATGCTGGAAGGGTTTTTGGCAGAGAAAGTTGCTCTGTCACCCTGATTTTGCGGTCCCCCTCTGCCACGAGGCAGCGTCTGCCATTGCTGTTTCTCCCTCTGTCCCTGGGGGAAAAAAATCACCACGTGTGTCAGGCAAAGGTCCCTGGGACTTTCAAAATCACATCTTTCCACCCCTCTGACCTTTGGGATAAAGTCTGTTAGGAGTGGAAAAACAGACTCCCATGGCAGAGATAGTCTTGCCTTCATTCTTTCACCTGAGGCCCAAAAAGTGAGGAGCCAAAGGGAGTATTTGTGAAGGACGCTCAAAAAAGGGTTCCGCAAATTGACAGCCAAGCAGGTCTCCTGAGAGCCACTCCTGTACCTGCGGCTCTGCTCGCTCCTTCGGCTGCATAGGAAATCAGCCTCATGGAGGAGTTGACTATTGAATTAAGAGTCGCAAGCTGGGAAGCTAGATGCTCCCTCAGCTGTAGGATCTTGTAGAGCATTCTCCAAGCTCTTTTAGGAGATCCCTTTGAAGTTGTGTAAAATGAGAGAGATTAATTCAGGGACCTCATTGAGAAGGTCGTTGAGGAAAACATTTGCTTCCCATATCTGTCCATCGTCCTAGACTCTGTCTGGTGGATGGACAGACTAAGAAGTTTCTGCTAACTCTTTCTTGGTGGCTGTTGCTACCACCATGGCATCAACTGGCACACCTTTAGTGAGAAATTGTTTGTCCTGGGGGGGCTGTTATGAATTTATTTGGTCTCCTCCTTTTTTAGGTTCCACAGAATACGAAGCTGACCAAGCCTTTCGAGTCACTACAGACACGAGTGGATCGAAAGGTGGAGATACCCAGGAGGTGGAGGGTCGAGAACCGAATGCCTCCAAGTATACAGACTCGTCCTCTGTAGGGATTAGGGAAGACCAGCCACCCCTCTGCCTAAGCATTTCAAGGATGTCCAAAAAGGAAACCTCTTCTGGGGGGGGACCTGGGGGACCCTTCCAATTCGAGGTTTGTATCAGAGGTGACAGACTCAGGGGAGTCTAGGTGTTTCCTCTTGCACTTCTTCCAGGGAGGCTCCTCTGAGTGATCAAGGGAGGCCGCGGCAGAAGAGGGATCACCCAATGGGGTGTCCTGGGGCATAGGTTCCCTACGCTTCTGGGCCAGAGGAGGAGCAGAGATTGGCGCAGGCACCATAAGAGAAGAAGCCGATGGGGCTGAAAGTAGGGCCGTTTCAGGGGACAGCACACTCCGCATGACCTTGAAGGCATCCCGACCTCAAGGCAAAGAAAGCTCTGGCTCCGAAGAGACTGGAGTCCTCTGCGTCGAGGGCGACTGCTCCAAGGCCGATGTGGGAGCCATGCTCGCCAGCGCCAAAGCTCCGAGAGGGAGAGCGGGGTCGGACAAGGGTCCGATGCCACTTCCCCCTCAGAGCCTTTGAGAGCTTCAGCCCAGATCCCTTGATGGACGGAACAATCTAGGTGATTGGAGCCGACGTCAGAATCGAAGAGGAGGTGATCGGCACGGTCAGTTCTACTATTAGTGTCTCCATGGTCTCCAGATCCGAACTAAGTGTAGTCTGAGGAGGAATAGAGATGGAGGCAGATGGAGCCACAACCTGCTGAGGTTGGCTGGAAAGTAATTTCACAGGGGCCTGTGATTTAAGCAACCTGCTGACTACTCTCTCCACGTCTTGATCCAATAACCTGGAGGATCGAGAGGAGTGGGATGAAGAGTGATGACTGCATTCACTTCCTAATAAGGGTGACTGTGGCACCGAGCAGATCGGCTCCAATGAAGGAGACCTTGCTCACTTGTGGCTCCGCAACTGCGCCAAGGTAGCAGTTGACTTGTCGATGCTAGTCGGCACCGACAAACTTGGTTGTTCAAGCCCAGGAGTCGGTTCAGAGGATGGAGCCGACGGCTTGACAGACTTAGAAGATTTCAATGGCTGAGAACCTTTAGCCAGGGAATCTGTGGTTTCAATAATCCTCAAAGGATCAATTTGTTTTTGCATTCCTGCAGGACCCTTGGACTAAATGCATGACACAGCAGGAGTCCCACAGGTGCACAGCCCCTAAACAATAAACACAGCTAGTGTGCCCATCTGTCAGATACATTTTCTGACCGCATGAGTCACACTTTTTGAAGCCAGAAACTTTGGCCTCTTTAGACATCTTACAGTACTAAACTAAGTAGTAGTCTTTTTTTTTTTTTTTTACAGTTAAAAGAAAGGAGAGCTTTTAATTTAAATGGGTGTCCTAAGGGGGAGTAGTGGAGAACTCTCCAAGTTAAACGAGTTCAGGGGAAACAAAGGCCTGCGAGTATGGAGTGATGGCCAACAAAGCTACAACACACAAGAAAGGCAATAAGGGATAAAGTACTAACTAGTCAAAAACTTGATACATTTTGAAGAACACAACAAACAGAATAGAAAAAAACTATTCTAAGCCTGAGCCAGTAACAAAGCAACCCCACAGCTGAAGCGGAAAACAAGATCTGGGTAGCTGACAGTGGGCATTCTGGGATAAGGGTTAGCCTCAAGCCAGTAAATAGCTCTCAAGCTATAGAAGTAGGCAGAGTTAGAGCAGAGGATCGGCTCCGAACCCAAATTGCAAGAACGAAGGTGAGATGGGACAACTTAACATCAATTGATTGTTTTCCTGAAAGATTTAGTCCTGTCCAAATAACAACGAAGCTGCCAATGCCCATCAAGAGTGTGCAAAAGGTACTCGCCTCTGTTAGAATGCTGAGGGAAGAAACCCATTTGTTAATGGAAAAGCCAGAAACAACCTTGGGCAAGAAAGAAGGGTCAGTACGAAGGGACACCCTATCCATGTGGAAGATCAAGTAAGGACTCTGACACTCAAAGCCTACAGCTCAGATACTCTTCCTGCAGAGGTAAGTGCTACTAGAACTAAATTTTTCCATGACAACATTGCAAATCACATGAATTAAAAGGCTCGAAAGGAGAACCTGTGAGACTGAAGTACCAAAGTCAAGTCCCAGGGTTCTAAGGAAGGCTTGACCGGAGGTTTAACATGTAATACTCCTTTCAAAAAGGTCTTGCATAGGTGGTGTAACATACTTGAATTATCAAGATCATTATGAAAACTGACGATAGCTGCTAAATGTACAGTGATCGTCAAGGCTGAGGCTCCTGCATGCAAAACAGTAGTCTGGTATTGGAGGATCTTTTGAATAGGCAGAGAAAGGATCTAAGTTCTGATCTTTGGCCCAAATAGAGAACCCAGTCCATTAACTAGAATAAACTTCCCTAGTGGAAAGGCTTGTATGAAACCATTAGAATTTCATGAACAGGAGATGGGATGTCAGGCAGCCTGGCAATCACTGAAAGTGAAGGAATCAAACTGCGAGATTGAGACTGTGCAGGTTCGGATGAATCAGTCCCCGAGGATAAGATAACAGGTCTTGGGAATGATCCAGGATCCACGGACTTTAAAATCAGATGAGGCCATAGGGAAGATCCGGTCAAGCATGCATTAGAGCATCCCTCGGTGGTTCCCACTGAGGTGGGGGGGGGGATCAGGGCAAAGTAGTTTCTGCATTTGTAGTTTGGGGGGGGGGGAAGCAAACAGGTTCCAGCAAGACTTGCCCCAGCGTTGGAATATCCGATCCTCTGTTACAGGGTTGAGGGACCACTCATGAGGAATCAGAATGTTCCTGCTCAGATTGTCCGCAATAAGGATGGAACTCCCGGGAATGTGTGTTGCTATAAGGCAGTGGTTGGAAGCTAATTGCCCAGTGCCAAATCTGCATTACTCCCCGACACAGGGGTAAGACCTGGTTCCGCCTTGCTTGTTGACATACCAGATACTGATATGTTGTCTGACTGAACTGCAATGGTCTCCGAGGGTAGGGACGCACGGAAAGCTTGCAATGCTAGGAGAACTGCCCTCAAGTTGCAGGACATTTATGTGCAAATTCGCCTCCATGGGGGACCAGGTGGCTTGGACAGTCTTACCCTGGAAATGCCCCCCTCACCCAAACAGGAAAGTGTCTGTGGTCACCATGGCTGTGGGCTGGGGAAGACAGAATGGTCGACATCAAAGATTAGTTTCTGGGTTCATCCACCATGATATTTCTTTCTTGCAACGGTTTGAAAGACGTAACTTGTGGTCGAGTGGGTAAATTAGCAATGACCACTGTGCGGAAAGGAGCCACTGTAGGATTCTCATGTGCAGTCTTGCCAGTGGTACCAACATAGTGGCAGCCGCCATGGAGCCCAAAAGTTGCAGTACAATACATGCTAGTACATAGGACTAAGAAGGTCTTTGATTTGGTGTGTTATGTTCGAAAACCTGCGAGGGGGGAGAGAAGCTTGATGGGATGTTGTGTCGAAGACCACTCCAATGAATTCCAGTGTCTTTGTTGGAGACATTGAGATTTCTTCTTGTTGATTGTAATCCCCAAGCGGAGAGCAAGACCTTGAGTGTAAGAAGATTCCTGGTCTAAAGCAGTAAGGAGCCAATCGTCTAGATAGGGAAACTCTTGAAATCCTTATAGTCTAAGGTGAGCTATACACAACTGCCATACATTTGGTGAACACTTGAGGGGCTGTCGAGAGACAGAATTGCATTGCCCTGAACTGGTAATGATTGGCTCCCAGCCGGGAGTGGAGAAACCTCTGGTAGTGGTGATCCATCTTTATGTGGTAGTACGTGTCCTGGAAGGTCTACAGAGCACATCCAGTTATCACTCCCAAGGGAAAAATGGACTGCATCACCACCATCTGGAAATTTTGAAGTTTGACAAATTTGTTCAATAGGCTGAGATCCAGGATTGGTATCCAGTCCTCTGTCTTTTTTTTGGCACTAAAAAGAACCTAGAGTAAAACCTGGATCCTGTCTGGTCTGGTGGCACTGGCTGGATGACTTTTCCTTAGCAGCTTTTCTATTTCTAAGGCTGCTGCTAATTCCCTCTGATTGGGTGGTACATCGGGGATGGGAGTTGAATAGAATGGTATTTGGTAGCCTCTGGATATTATTCTCTGCACCCAAACATCGGTAGTAATAAGATGCCAGGCTAGTAGATGCAGAGAAAAATGACCCCCCGACTGCTTCCAGGGGAAAGCAATCGGGCCGCTGGTAGGGCCTGCTGGAGAAAATCTCTAGCACCCTGGTTATTGGACCCCCTCTACCCCGAAGGGGAAGTCTTCCGTACGTGTTGCCCCCTCTGCCCCGGGGGGATTGTTCACAAAAGTGTCACGAAAAAGTCCTTGGGATTTCCTGAACCACATTTTTCTTCCCTTCTGGTTCCTGAAGTAGGACCTCTGGGGGTTGGAAAGGTGTATGCCCACAGCAGACAAGGTCTTTTCATCTTTCTCACTACATGTAAGTGTGTCTCGTACTTCGGGTCCAAAAAGTGCAGATTTGTCGACAGGTACATTGACAAAGGAAGATTTAAAGGGGTCTGCAAAGTCATACAACCACATCCAAGCATTACGTCTCATGGCAACACCTGATGCCCCCTCGGTGGAGTGAGATATCAAACGCATCAAGGAGGCGAGATGGATTCAAGGGTATCTAGCTGCGAGGCGACAGTATCATGCACCTCATCAGGCAGTACCCCATCAAAGAGGGAGACATTTCGTAAGTCTCTTTGGAGGTAGTGTGCACCAGATAGAACAGCGAACGAATGATTGTCGCTGAAGCATAGGTCCATTTCCCTAGTCCATCCATGGTCTGGGACTGTTTGGAGGATGGACAGTGGAACTATCTTCTGCCAGTTCCCTCTTGGTAGCCGCCACCATGACCATAGAATCAACTGTTAACTGCTAGGAGACCAGTGGGGCTGGTCTTCAGGTGTAGATAAAATTTTGTCTGGCCTCTGAGGGACAGGTTCTACGTTGTCTGGGGCCTTCCAGGCATGCTGCACAATGATTTTAACAAGGTAGTCTGCTGGTGGAGTCACCCAGGAAGTAGATGGCCGGGCACAGGCCTACAGGAACACTGAATCCTCAGAGGAAATGTTATAGGACTTAGTCTCCACGCTGCTTGAGGATTTTGAGAAAGTCTCCGACTGAGATGTCATCTGGGGAAGACCGTGGGGACCCTTCCCCTCATCACAATCAGTGCCTTCGGTGATGAGATTCCTCCGGTGAATCAAGGTGCTTCCTCTTGCACCGTTTCTTCCAGGGTGGCTCCCCAGTGGGATCTTCTGAGGAGTACTCCAGAGAAGGGGTTCCCTTCAAAGAGGGTTCTTGTGACTCCCGTGCCTGGGGTCCCGAAATAGAGGATTGGGAGAGGTGCATGCTATAAGAGGGCTCCGATACGGATGTCATTGGTGCTGACAGTCCACTACCTGTACAGCAGGCCCACCTGAGGGATGAGAGTCCGGAACCAGGGTAACACCTCGCCGTGAGGAGCCCACCTTCAGGTGAGCAGCTCAGAAAACTGAAGCCGGAGCCGTGGACAAACGGCGCCAGCAAGAAAATAGGTGCCAGGCCAGGTAAGGTACAGATGGTCCAAGCACTGCTTCAGGAGAGCATCAGTTCCACCGGAAGCGATGCAGCAAGGGTGGACGGTGCCAACAGGGAAAACACTGCTGTCGAAACAGAGACAGTATGCACCGGAGTGGAAGTATCTTGTCCTTGGCAGGTATTCGAGTTTTGGAGCCCAAGAAACCGTCGGCACCCTGGTTGGGAATGGTGCCCGAGCAGGTACAGTCAATGTCTGATCCAAGGATGGCACCAAGTCAGTGGTGCTGAGGTCAGAACCGAAATAGGGGTGAATATCATGGACAGCACAGAGGAACACAGTCTAGTGTCGAAGAGGTCTGCGCCAAGGGCACCAGCAAAACACAGAGCCAGGTTCCATAACTGACGGAGATGAAGGACCGAGTGACTCCGTTTGTCACTGTTTTTTTTTTTTTTTTGGAGGGGGCGAGACCTCCAACCCAGATAGAGCCTCTGAAAAAGGTATCTTAAGATAAGTTTATTTTTACGTTCTGCTTTCTGCTACTGTACAATTATTAAAGCTAGCACAAATGTCACAGTCTGCTTTAATATGATCCACGCCCAAACAGTAGACACAACGAGCATGTGCATCTGAGATGGGCATCTTACGTCCACACTTGTCACTGTTTAAATCCCAACTTAACTTTGTCTGACATTGTAAGGCAACAAGGCTATCCTACAGAAAAATTAAGGGAGAAAATACCAATGATGTTATTTTAAAAAATACCACTAGTAAAAAGGAAAGGCCTGTCAGACAGGGACAGTACCAGAGAAGGTAAAAAAATTAAATTACCAAGGAAAAGGGTAGGAAATAGGCTTAGGTTATAGGCGACAGTGAGAAAAGGCTAACTTGACAAATTAAATAATTTTGAAGAGAAACTGTCTTAAAATTAACAATGTTTTACTTAGCTTCGAGAGAGATGGCTAGCACGTCTGACTAGGAAAGTGCAAACGAAATCTGGTGCAACTAGGAGCGGGGCATTATGGGTAGGTCTTAGCTGAGAGTTTTTGGCTGGCGCAAGCTTGGAAACGGCCATATCAGTTCAGAGGACGGAACAGAGGTCCTAATGGTAATGAACAAGCAAAGACTTGCATCAGATCCTATCTTTTTAATCAGCTTAGCCAGACAATGTGGAAGATGCCCTGAAGCTTTGGGAGCTGGCTGGCTGTCGTATCCTATAACCCATACAGATAAGGCTAATAAAGCAGTTATCAATATGAACATTTACAGATGACGGCAAGCACATTCTCATGGAACAGGTTCCAAATATTGAGTGTGTCCTTCAGGAGAGAATTCTGTGCATCACATTACTTTGTTCCCCCTCAACAGGAAAAGGTCAGTAACAAAGCACAGGATTCAAACCACTGATGCAATAAGGAAGAAAACAGGAAAGGCCTCTGGACAGAAAGCCAGAGGCACAGCGAATATCCAAGTACATTAGTAAAGGAAACTTGAAGACCCATCAGGTAGGCAGCTAAAGGACCACACTTGGAAAACTAACATCAAATCATGACTTTTACAGCTTGTATAAAGTATTCTGCAATGTTTACACACATTTTACGGTAAAAAAAAAAAAGACTGCCACCATCAGAAAGCCTCTGTCCACTTTCATATATTCAGTGATGTGCATGGTCCATCATGATGATACATCCTTCTTAGAAGAATGCCAAGTACACCACATTTGCTCCCATCTACAATATCTCACTCTATTTTACTAGACTTTCAAAATATTTTTTTTTTACTTTTTGCCCCAGCTCTCTGTTGATCATTAACCTCCATTGGTCAATTGCCCATTTGTTGCTCGAAACTAACAATCAAGGAGGTTTGAGACTGATAACCTACATGTACCCGATTACACATCTCCTGCTATGAAGTGTAACAGGCTGTCCACAGAGGGCATCTCCTCACTTCTACAGGGGTGTACCCACCATGCAACCCTACCTTCCCCCAAGTGGCACCAGCAGTGTGTTTTCCCAGGTGCAGACAAATCACACTGCTCAGTATGCCCCGAGTGCGAGCTCGCACTGCTCAGTATGCCCCGAGTGCGAGCTCGCACTGCTCAGTATGCCCCGAGTGCGAGCTCGCACTGCTCAGTATGCCCCGAGTGCGAGCTCGCACTGCTCAGTATGCCCCGAGTGCGAGCTCGCACTGCTCAGTATGCCCCGAGTGCGAGCTCGCACTGCTCAGTATGCCCCGAGTGCGAGCTCGCACTGCTCAGTATGCCCCGAGTGCGAGCTGCTCAGTATGCCCCGAGTGCAGCTCGACTGCTCAGTATGCCCGAGTGCGAGCTCGCACTGCTCAGTATGCCCCGAGCGAGCTCGACTGCTCAGTATGCCCCGAAAGTAGCTCGCACTGCTCAGTATGCCCCGAGTGCGAGCTCGCACTGCTCAGTATGCCCCGAGTGTGAGCTCGCACTGCTCAGTATGCCCCGAGTGTGAGCTCGCACTGCTCAGTATGCCCAGAGTGTGAGCAAAGTCACTTCCACTAGCCTATGAGGAGGACAGCAATACCCTTTCACTCCTCCTCCGTCTGGGTCACTGGTCACTAAATGAGCCCTGGTCACCTGCGATGAAGTCATGGCTACATCCCAGTGTGCCACACAGCCAAGCCACGATGGAGGAATGCTACAGAGGGCAACCATGAGAAAGAGAGCAGGCACATGCTAAATCAGGGGAGGTTTATATCCCTTGACCAAGTATTTTGATGCCCTTTGACTTGCTATGTGTAGTAAAGTCATCAGTTGGATGGCTTGTACGTCAGACGTAGGACATCTCTTACTAGTCTGTAGGATACACAGTATAGTGACAGCACTTTGAGTCATTCCTTGTAAGAGATGTTGTTTAGGCCTTGTATCCATTTAGTAAGGTATGTCTGTTGGCATTCCAGTTGTACATTTCTGGGCAGATACATGCCAAAGGGGTATTATATTCAATAGCTGGCCTAAATATAGGCAGAGTAACGGGGACAATGACATCCCTACATCTAGACACAAACCCTTTGTTCACAAGCTGTGCAATATAAAAAGAAAAGGACTTTTACGACAATGGACACATTGGTCAATCTTGGGTCACTGTCTACTTAAGTTCTCAAATCTCAACCTGGGTCATATTGTTAATGTGGTAGTTTCCTTGGATAGAGGACTTACAAGGGATACAACAATGAATTATTTGGCATTTAGTTTCAATCCATGATTCTGGCATCATTTATTTGTTTGGGACAAACTTCGTGCAGGCTGGCAACATCATCGGAGGATTCATTAAACTGTTCCTAGCTTGCATTCATCTGCAAACTTTGGCAGCCAGAGCACTTTGGTATTTGCTTTTACTTCAAAAGAGTAGATGCCAAACAGACGTCCTAGCACAGAACCCAGTGGAACTCCATGGGGTGACAGGGCTTTCTCTGGAGGCAACTTCTTCTATTTTGATTTCCTGCATCTTCTGAGCCAGTTGACAATCCAGCAGGTGACAAGGGTTTATTCAGTTTATTTAGCCTTTCTACTATGCCTAAGTGGGGAATTGTGTCAAAGGCTTTGGTGAGGTGGAGGTATGTGGTGTCTACCATTTTGCCTTGGTGACCTTTTCAAATAAAATCCACCACATTGAATAACCATGACCTTCCATTGAAAAATCCAAACAGAGATGGGTCCAGTGTTTGGAGGCTCTATATGCCCTGGCTTATTACTTCCATAAGTCTTTCCATGGCATTGCACATGAGGCTGGTCAAAATTAAGAGTCTGTAGAACAAAGCTGTTAATGGCAAACATTCTGACTACACAAGGAAGACTTCACTGTTCCCTCTTAAAGAAACAGGAGAGAGTGGCTCTCCCTTGTCCAATGAGGGGATCCGAACAGCCAGAGAGGACATAACCAACCCCTGTCCACACTGCCTTGTAGGTGCTCCACCAGAGGGATCTGGGTAAAAATATGAATTGGTCTGAGGGGCTTTGGCTCCATGGTCACACAGAAAACTGCCTCTTTCCCAGAAAAAACAAAATTTTTACCAGGTTATGCTGCTTAAGTTGTTGCAAGGCACTTTTTCCTCAGAAAAAACAGTGAAAAGTAAACATTTTGACAGCTCCAAAAAAATAAACAGTTTATACACTGGGGGGGGGGGGCACGATTTACAACTAAATTTTAAAACGGACAGGAAAAAGGTGTGCTCCCATTTAAAAGTACAGTAAAGTCTCATGACAATTAAAACAAACTTATACGATGAAGACCAACTTCCTTAAAGTACATGTAAATACATTTTAAAAATGAGGAAGGCTTTTTACTCCCCAAAAGGGAACTTATTTACCCAGAAAAGGAATAGCACAAGCCATTCTGTCAATCCACGAAAGCCAGCAAAGGAGCACACTCTTTAGTGGCAGAAAAAGTTCTTAAGGCCTTGGAACTCAACCCTGTGTTTTCAGGCAGCTCAGCTCAAGCTGCCTAAGGATTTAAGCATAAGGAAGGTGCCCTGAAGCTTTGGAAGCTGGCTGACTGTTGTACCCTTGGCAGGATATAAACTATATAGCTAAGGCTACTACAGCAATGATCAGTATGGTGAACATCTACAGTGAACCAGAAGGCGAGCTGAAGTAGTTCTAAGCAGGATAGAAATAGCAGTTGACAAGTTAGAGTTAAAATAGCCTACAATAACAGGATTGCTGTGGTTTACTGAAACTCCTTAAGAGACCAAAAGTCCTCTCAAGTCTAGAGGACAAGAAGGTTGATAGGTGGCTGCACACACACCAAGTGCGCTCTCTTTTCTTGAGGCTGTTCCCAACTCTTAAAACAGGGATGACCTTCTCTTAAATACACCTACCTCTTCAAACTAGATTGGTCTCCTACCCATTTGTCAGTACCCAAACCATGCAGAAGTGCAACAGAAAATCACCCACACATGACAGACAGGCAGACACATGCATTCACCTCAAATCTTGCAACAAGTTGACCTCGTCACTGGTGGTAAAAGCCCAAATTCAAACAACCCCCAGAACATCCAATGCTTAAGGCCACCTTTTACTTTCCCCATAAATTCAGCACTCTCTCTTCACTTCCAGCTATCTCCACCCAATTACCTTTCTACTTTAAATTGAGCAAAGCCAAAAACACTGAACCACTGCTGAATAAATCCGACTAGACACATCCATTGCAGCAATCAATACCCACTAATCCTATACCACTGCAGAGAATATATTATTCATCTTTGGCTACCCACAGACATTCCAAGGCAAGTGACAGATGACCTCTCAAACATCTATAAAAAAATACTGAATAAAGGGGCAGAGCTTTCAGCTTCTCTTGAAGTTGAGGAACATTAGCTTTTAGGTCTTTTTAACTGTTTGATATGCTTTAGTGGGATACATCCCAAATGTGTGTTGTACTCGATAAGTGGCCTGATCGATACCGAGTGCAAATGGAGCGATTACCTTTAGACCAGAAGCTATTCCTCTGGCAAAAAGAAAAAGGGAGCAATTACTGAAAGTACCTAGGTTCCAGACTACATTTTAATTTTATAATCGTAATTACTGAAAGTACCTAGGTTCCAGACTACATTTTAATTTTATAATCGTAATTACTGAAAGTACCTAGGTTCCAGACTACATTTTAATTTTATAGTAGTGTGTGTTGGCGCTACGATGAGGGGAAGGGCAGAAACCAAAAACTATCACACACACACTGCTATTTAGTTTGAGTCCACTCTTAGTACACAAGAAAAAGTTTACTAAAGGAGTTCATTCTAGAGGGTTTGGGTATCAGAGGTTGGTTTACAAACACCCACCCATTTGCATGCATCTGCAAATTTTGTTAGCTAGAGGTCTTTGTTCACTGCTTGGAAATCTGAAAAGTAAATACCAAAAAGGTAAAGTCCTAGCACCAAGTCCTGAGGGATAATGCTGGTCACCACTATTTTCTGATGAGGTACCCGAAACTCACACTGCATGGGTTCTGTCTTTCAACCAGTTTTAAAATCCATCTTAGCGCATATGGGACAAACTTTAAAATGTTTGCCTTTAGTTATGATGCCAGAATGGAGAAGGATGTTGAAAGCTTTGCCAAAGTCAAGATACACCTCATGCATTGAAAGGCCACCATCCAAGATTCTTGACATCAGTTTATCAGGTCAATTACAATACATTTCATGGCTTTGCAAATGAGGCTTGTACGGCTGGCAGAACTGTAACTGTCAATTATAAGGCCACCCTTACAGGAGGGACATCACCACTGCAGTGTGCCCCTCAATGGGGACAAAACCAGTAGCTAAACTTGGATTTAACAGGTTGAGGAGTATGTCTGTAAAGGCATGTTTACTAACAAGGTATATTTTCAGTTCCCATAAAGAAAGTATTCTTGGCCTAGGAGAGTCAGAAATTTTGGGGCTTTAATTAGAAGCCTCAAGGGTAAAGTTGGCACTATATTTGTTTGCAAGGAAACTGACAATGTCAACTGGATCAGACCAGGAAGCTTCATTATAAACAAGTTGTAAGCAACGTCGGGTATATTTCTAACATAGCCAAAGGATATACAATTATCTTTGGTTTCTGAAGCCAAACTAAGTTCATGGGCTCCTAGAGTGGACCTTGTAATATTCTTGAGTATCTTGTGAGCAGTACTACTGTATGGTACAGAAACCTGGGCAGTAAAGGCAGAGCAGATGAGGAAGCCAAGTGTGATGGAAATGAAGCAGCTGAGATTGCAGGATGCACACTGTGGGACAGATGCAGACATGACGACATAAGAGCAGAAGCCAAAGTAGCTACAACATTTTACAGTGAGCTGATCAAAGGAAGGACACTCAGCAAACTCGGACCTACAATATATAACATTAAGTATCCTGTTTTTTGTTTATTTTGTTCTTTATTTCTTTGTTGTTTATAGCACTTTGTGTACTGCGTATTTTTTCTAGCTAGTTTCACTGTGTGTGAGGTATTAACTGGAAATTGTCCACTCTTATTAAGCATCTGTTGGGTTGTTCGTTTATGATAACTTGTTGCAGTTAAACTCTTTTTCTAGTGGCTCCTTTAGCTGTTTAAAACTTTCATTTAAAGGCTCACTGCTGCTTTTCAGCTGTGAGTAACATTTCTGCTGTTTCCCACCCTCCCTCGCTGTTGGTATAGTGTTTTTATAGTTGGTGGCTTTGCAGTTGCCCGCCCCTAGTGTAAATTTGATCTGGGACCCACCTCCCAGTCTAGTGTCATTACCTCATTCTACACAGTACAGGAGGAGCATTTGAGAAGGCCAATCAGCTTAGTTGCTGCTACTCCTTTCTCTTTCCAAAAAAAAAATAAATAAATAAATAATAATAATAATTTATCTGCTTTTACTGTATGTGTTTTTTCCTACTTTATTTTGCTTTTGCTTCATCTTAAAAGTACTCAATTGTATTTATTACTGCTTGGTGTAACTCATTCTAAGCCTTTTAGTTTAAGCACCTGGGCTTCAGACCAGTTTTACATTAGGAAGGTTTGTGGTCTGCACTGTGGTGGCAGGACAGGTAGCTTACATCCTTCTAAGTTGGGAACTGCTGATTGAGAGCTCAGCGTCTTCTAAAAGTGTATTAGTTCTGGTTTAAGCACTTGGGCTTCAGACCAGTTATTTTACGTTAAGGAGGATTGCGGTCTGCACTCTTGTGGGAGGAGAGGCTGGACTCTGCCCTTCTGAGCAGGGAATTTCTGGTTAAAGGCTTATAGTGCCTGCATATTCTAATCGTTTCTTACTGAAATTGGTACACCGTGTTTGCTGTAGCATAAACTAGATCCAAGCCCGCTGAATCTAACTTTATTTGTATGCTTGTTGTTTGTTTATTTCCCTGAAACGCTAATTCCACCTAAAATGCCGCCTTTTAGCACTTCTGTGGATCCCTAGTGATATCTGCATTGCTTACTGTACTTATTTCCTTGTTTCACTTGAAAGAAAGTTACTGTTTGTCAT
This sequence comes from Protopterus annectens, assembly GCF_019279795.1. Classification (NCBI taxonomy): domain Eukaryota; kingdom Metazoa; phylum Chordata; order Ceratodontiformes; family Protopteridae; genus Protopterus; species Protopterus annectens. The sequence continues at coordinate 3,626,861 of NC_056743.1, read as the reverse complement.
TTTTGCATTTAAGTTACCTGTAACACATTGCATTTAAGTTACCTGGCACTTGCTCACTAAAACAATTATATAAGTCAGCTCTAAAAAATTAAAAGCACTACACCCTCACAAACTCCCCTTGAGTACCTTGTTCCCCATTGGCCCTTTTTTTTCAATTTATAAAGGAATTCCCAATACTATACTAGCATGTCCAAAGGTCAGTTGTCAATCTCCTCTCCGGTCCAGCTGGTGAATCTGGGAATCTTGAAGCAATGTTACAACTGCCTCATGTACACAGACAACCCTCTCCTCCTCCCAACAAATTCCAACACATGTGAGAGATGCAACCATATAGCCAAACTGGAGGCTAAGCTCTCTCAACTCAGTACTGGCGTAACCAGTCAGGAGGAGAAGGAAACCACACTCACTACAATTCCAGTCTCATAGACTTACCACGACAACAAACCAAACACATAACGCACACAAAAACATACTCGGAGGCTCTAAATAAAAGTCTGCCTAAGCAGCAGAGACCTCCAAAGCAGACACCCAAGCAACTGCTACCCCAAAACAAAACACGTGCAACACATAGCTCACAAAGCCAGTGTGCCGAACAGTCACAGCCCTTAAGGCTAAACAACACACCTGATGCACTTGTAATAGGTGACTATCGTCAGGCACACTGATGTCCCGCTCACCAGGCTGAACAAGGAGAAGGTCACGGTGAGCTGCCTGTCGGGCGCTAGGATCCGCCACATAACACAAGCACTCAGGTCACTCCAAGGCAAGTACAAATATGACTCCGTCATTGTCCATGCTGGTGTGAATGACCCGAGACATACCTCCATGGACTACATGAAGAGAGACAGAGGAGCTCTCCGAGCATGTAGCCCAGGCCGGTATGACCCTGACCTTGAGTAGCATCTTACCCTCACCAAGAATGATGCCACAATATGAAGACAAGATGATCAATTTCAACAATTGGCTAAGTGTTGGTGTCATTCAAAGGAGATCCAATGCCTGTCAGCCTGGGATGACATGCTCGACAAGCCGATGCTTCGCTAGGGACGACTTGCAACAGTCACCCCTGGGCTTTCGGATATTGGCAAAGGCTCTTGCTACCCCCATAGTGCCTTTTTTTAGGCAAGGCTCAAAAGACAAACCCACCTCCATAGGTATCACAAGGGATAAGAAACTAAGAGTAATGCTACTCAACGCCAGAAGTCTAAACCTCAAGATGCACGCACTCCAAACTCTCCTTAGCATGGAGAACATCAATATCTGTGCAGTAACAGAAACCTGGTTCAAGGCTCCCGAGAGCACCCCAGCACTACCAGGTTATACCTCATACCATGCTTTTCGGCCCAAAACTTGGACTGAACCACAAAAGGAGGGGGAGTATCAATATTCGTCAAAGATACCCACACCTCCAGGTTGGTGGCACAGCACGAAGCATCAGAGACTATCCATGTGCAACTAACTGTGGGTAAAACTGCCTTCCAGTTTATAGCCTGCTACAGACCACCCTCCCAAACATAGGAACCCCACTTGGCCTTCCTGAGAATACTGGAAAATATGAAGGTCTCTCCAAACACCATTATATTGGGCGACTTCAACTACCCAAACATAGACTGGGAGCATTACTCTAGCTCCAACACCCTAGCCCAAAGGTTCCTAGAATTTATAAACTCAAATGCTATGGAACAACTTGTTACCACTCCAACAAGAGGGGAAAACATACTGGACCTGATCACCAACATGGGGACACTATGCTCCAGACCAGAAGTGCATCCCTCACTGGTAAGATCAGACCATAAACTAATCTCACTGGATATTCACATCCCACCCCCACCCCCTGCCCAGAAAACCACAGTGAAAAACTTCTCTAAAGCAAATTTCACACGCCTCAAAACCGAGGCGAAATCCTTCAAAGCCCCCGGGCCTGTGGAAAATACGGCCCAGACCGCAGAATCCTTTATAAATGCATTCTATGAACACCTTCAGGAATGCATGGATCATACAATCCCAAATAAAACCAAGACCCAATCCTCCAAAGGCAGACGTCCTGTCTGGTGGACCCCAGCCATAAACAAACTATACAATAGGAGGAAGCTACTTACATGATAGAGCAAAATCCCAAAAAGGGAAGGCATCTCTGATCAGTATTAGCAAAAAACTACGGGCACTCATAAAATCGTCTAAGGCCAGCTTCGAGAGAAAAATTGCACAGGACACTAAGGATAATCACAAGGCTTTCTTTAGTTATGTTAGGAACCTGGGTAGGAATTTCCAGATATGCTCAGAATTAGTCCAAAATGACAAAAAATACGCCGAGCCCACAAACATTGCCAACATCCTAGCCGACAGGTTCAGTGCAAACTTCTCCCCCCTCTCCCCACCAAAAGGGCAAATATCTATCCCAACAGAGTGCTGCCCCCCTGACATCTCAGATGCTCAGGTAAGAGCCGCCCTCTCCAAAGCAAAAAACACAGCATCAATGGGACCAGATGGCTTCCCGGGCTGCGTCCTACATGAACTCCAAGAAGAGCTAAACCCAAACATAAAACTACTGTTCAATCTTAGCCTTGATACAGGATATGTACCCAAAGAGTGGCGTACAGCAAACATTGGTCCCTCTCCACAAAGGTGGTGTCTCAACGGATCCTGGAAACTATCGCCCCATAAGCCTGACTAGCTTGGTCTGCAAAGCTATGGAAAGGATCATCATGGACCTCATAAATAAAGATATTGGGGACCTACAGTCACTGGATCCTACCTAGTTTGGCTTTGTTAAGGGCAGATCCTGCCTCTTAAACCTGGTCGATTTCTTTGAAACAGTCACCAAGGCCATTGATGAGGGGAAGGTGGTCCACACAGCCTACCCGGACCTCGCAAAAGCCTTCGATACAATACCCCACTAGGGCATTATAGATAAGCTCACCAGCTTAAATATAAACCCCTATGTCACTAGATGGGTTGCAAACTGGCTCAAGGACAGAACCCACATGGTTAGAATTGCTGAAGCGATGTCAGACTCCAAACCAGTTACAAGTGGCATCCCACAAGGCTCAGTCCTGGGACCTCTCTTGTTCGGTATATATTTCTCGGCGGTACAGGCCAACACGGAAGGACTGTGACTGACCAAGTTCGCAGATGACTGCAAACTGGGCGCCATAATCAACTCTCCAGCTGACACAAGCATCCTCCAAAAGGGCCTCATAGAAACAGACAACTGGTGCCAGAGCCATGGCCTCAAGCTAAATGCCAAAAAGTGTATAGTCATCCCCTTTGGCAAAAACAAAGTGCCCACAAATTACCACATAGGTGGTAATCCATTAAGTACAGAAGAAGCCATTAGGGACCTGGGGACCCAAGTTGATAGCAATCTCTCATCTGACAACCACATGGCCAAAGTGGTTAGAAAAACATTTTATATAGCCCACCTAATCATGAAGAGATTCACATCTAGATCAGGGGAGGTCATCGTGCCTCTTTACTCATCCCTCATCAGGCCCATAATTGAGTACAATGCCCCTTTTGGGATGTACCTTACCAGACACCTGCAGCAACTGGAAAGACCCCAAAGGTACCTCACTAAGAGGATCAAAGGGCTCAAACAGATGCCATATGTTGCCCGGTTAAAGAAACTCCAGCTCTACTCAAGTGGCATACCGCCTGCTCAGAGGCGATCTGTGCCTGACGTATAAAGCCATGTCTAACCCGGAATTAATGGACATGCTGCACCTCAGAAAATCCAAATCCCATAGAGCTACGCGCTCGAGAGACTTGAACCTCAGCACTGAAATAAATAGGACATGCTGGAGGGACAGATTCATAACCCAGAGGCTCCCTTCACTCTGGAATAAAATCCCAGTCCAGGTTAGGCAGAGTCCCACATTGACTCTCTTCAAGAGGAATCTTGATGAGTGGATGGGAGATCGTCGGTTTACCCCGGCTATCACTTCTGTGTCACTGTTAGACAGAGGCACAGTATACTAACGTCAAAAAAAGGCATAGCAAAATTAATTTAAAATGGGTGGCGAAAGCCACACACACTCTGGCTAGGCTTATAAATGCCCTAGGGCAGATAGCCTAGTATGAACCTATGAACTGCAGAAAAGATCAAAGAGAGAACAGATTATGGTGGTTCGGACACGTGCACAAAGGAAGCAAGGTGGAGAAAAAATGTGGGGCAGACAGGAAGAAGATAAGGGGAAACAAAGGTGTCCAGCAAAAGTGTGGATGGATTGTGTGAGAGAACAGCTGTGACAGTTAGCCATGCGTGTCAAAGAAGACAGAAGTGTAGCACTGAACTGACAGACATGGTGAGTTAACAAGACACCCTGACCCCATGTATAAAATGCGAAGAATGAGGTTAATGATGACTGTATGTTCTCAGTCTTGAGACTGGCTTACTAGGTGTTAATCAGGTAAAATCTACTTCTGAAGTAACAGAAGCAGACAAAAGTATCTAGCTCACTACATGTACAGTCTGGCTATGCAGAGCCTATTTTAGAACTCAAGTAAACGGTGTTTGTGGACCTCAACATAACAAACCCTTCCTTCCTTATAAGCATTTTGTCTACAAACTAAACATGCACTTTTTCCTCCCCTACTGCTACCTTCAAGATACGAAAACTAGTACCTTGATTAGAATGGCTAAATTAGCCTGCAACAAAGCACGAGTGATAAGCTATAAACCAAGAAATTGCTAGCAGTCACTAAATCGGAAATCTACCACCCCCATCTGAAAAAACACATCTCAAACCAGAAACAAACTAATAACTATGAAATGCAGACAATATAGGTCCACAAAGGCCTTCATTTTTCATAATGGCTAATGAAAAACCTTTTACAAAAAGGAGTGCCAGCATTCTGGAATAAATTTTCCAGAAAAAGATCTTTCAGAAAACATGTAAAGGCTTTCCTAAATGAGCAGTACAAACGCAGCTGCTCTAATGACCATGTTAAAGCTGCATCACATGCCATCACACAAAGGGCTCCGTTACCCACGCATGAAATTCATATCACAAAGTGCCATCAAACCTGTGTGGGGGCATGGCTAAGATGCCACGTAGTTAACGGCACAAAAATTCTGCTCTGCCACAATACAGTTATTTTGACAGGATTTTTATATAAAATCTAAAACATCTGTCTTCAAAATATTAATACGACAATAAATAAGGTGTGAAGACAATAAAGCAACAGAATAGATTTTTGAAGACTTTTAACACTGTCAGGCGTTTTCCTACAGTTACAGTTAAGTGCAGCTACGAGTCATCATTAAAGCTTCCTTGCAGGAAAATGGGATTAAAAAAGAACTTCAGGTTCTTGTAACCGGCATGCAGAAAATCCATGAAAAAAGATAAACTGGAGAGAAATGGATACTATAAAAACAAAAGCTGACTTAAAGGACATACTAAGAAAAGTACAGTTTTGTACGTACCATAAATGTAGATGTTCGAAGATCCACATTGCTGCAGTCCTTACACTTGGGTAGTCCGCTGTCCTCGGTCGGCCCGAATATCAAAGTATTAGGCTGACGTCGGTCAAGGCGCTTAAGACTGACATCAGGACGTCAGGGTACAAATGCGCATGACCGACGTCATATCCTCAGTCTTTTCTTGCCCCAGATGTCAGAAGACCCTAAAAAGAAAGGTCAAAACCAAAAGACAGCAAAAAACAACCAACCACCCTTGCACTAATCCTATGTACAATATATACAATATCCACAATATTCACAACCCAAACCACACAACCGCCTCTAAATACAGAGGGGAAGGAGGGAGGGTAAATTGGACTGCAGCAATGTGGATCTTCGAACATCTACATTTATGGTAGGTACAAAACTGTACTATGTTCTTCATCTCACATTGCTGCAGTCCTTACACTTGGGTAGAATCCCAAAGCAGAGGTAAGGGAGGATGGCAAAACTATAAAGCAGTAGGAGCTGCCAATATGCCCTGTAAAATTGCAGTGGCAAACCCAGCCCTAGATTTAGAGTAAAGTGGAAGGTGGTAATGCTTAGAGAAAGTATGCACTGAACTCCAAGTAGCTGCCTCCAAAATATCTTTAGTCGCCACCCCCCTTAAAAAAGCTGTAGAAGTGGCAGTAGCCCTAGTGGAATGAGGCCTAATCCCAGGTGGAATCTCCTTACCATGATGGGAATAACAGAAAGCAATACAAAACCCAATCCACTTAGAAATAGTTTGTTTTGACACAGGCTTGCCCTGAGAACCCAAAGCAAATGAAACAAATAACTGCTGAGACTGCCTGAACCATTTAATTCTGCTCAAATAATATCGCAACTGCCTGTGTATATCCAAAGTGTGCAAAATCTTTTCCCCTTTATTTTGGGGGTTTGCATAAAAAGTAGGCAAATGAATAGTTTGGTTTAAAGCCACACTAGAAACCACTTTAGGCATAAAGGAAGGATTAGTACGTAAAGATACCCTATCCTTATGGAAAATTAAGAAAGGCTCAACCGCCATAAGGGCCTGTAATTCAGAAACCCTTCTGCAGAGGTAATGGCCAACAAAAAGCAGTCTTCCATGATAAATATTTCAACTCAGCAGTAGCTGCAGGCTCAAAAGGTTGTAGAGTGAGTTTCTCCAACACAAAATTGAGATCCCAAGCAGGAGTAGGAGCTCTATGTGGGGTCTTATATTCTTTGCCCTCTAATGAATTGCTTAAACAAAGGATGAGAAAACAATGGTGGGTCACAGTCATAGTGAGCAGAAATTGCTGCAGCATGAACCTTAATAGAAGAGAAGGACAAACCTTTGTCCAGTAACTCAACAAGATATTGAAGAGCCACACTTAAATTAGGCTTAGAAACATCAAATTCCTTTGCTGCACTCCAAAATAAAAATCTCTTCCATTTATCTGCGTACACTTTCCTTGTACTAGGCCTTCTGGCCTCCAAAATAACATTCAAAACTTGCTGTGGAAGCTGAGACCCTCCAGGGTTTAAAACAGAATATGCCAGGCTGTTAGGTGAAGAGAGTGAAGTTTGACATTGAGTAAATGACTGTTCTCCTGAGACAGCAGGTGTGGAATCGAAGGCAAAGGCCAAGGAGGCTCCCGTACCAGACTTCTCAGTAATGGGTACCAGTGCTGTCGAGGCCAATCTGGAGCTATTAAAATCATCTTTGGCTTGTCCTGTCTGACCTTTAGGAGTACCTTTGGGAGGAGAGGCAGAGGTGGAAAGGCATACACATGAAGATTGCTCCAATTGAAAGAGAGCATCCACTTTCCAAGCTGTGGGATGAAACCTTTTTGTGCAAAACTTTGGCAGCTGGTAGTTTAGTGGAGAAGCGAACAGATCTATGTCTGGAGTTCCCCATAACACTGTCAATTTCTGAAAGACATGAGGATCCAATTTCCACTCGTGGGGATCCATAATTCGTCTGCTCAACACATCTGCTAAGGAGTTCTGTGCTCCCGGCAGAAACCTTGCCTGAAGATTTAGCTGTAAACTGAGAGCAGTCTCCCACAAAATCATTGCTTGTCTGCATAGAGGATAAGAATGTGTTCCCCTTGCTTGTTGATGTACCACATGACAGTTGTGTTGTCTGTTAGAACCAACACCTGTCCTGGAAGAAGTAAATCCTTGAAAGCTATTAATGCAAACTGGACTGCTAACATCTCCTTCAAGTTGATATGTAGATGTTGAAGTCTGGCAGGCCACGTGTCTTGTACCCACTTTCCATTTAGATGAGCTCCCCAAGCTTTGTCTGAGGCATCTGTCGTTAGAATCTGACTCGCCTCTGGCGGGTCACAGAGAGTCCCTTGTTTAGGTGACATTCCTGAGCCCACCACAAAATTCCTTTTGAATGCAAGGTATTATCTGAGTGACAGTGTCCATATCTTGGCAGTGCTGTGTTCATACATTTTTGAGATACCATTGTAGCTTCCTCATATGCAGTTTGGCATTGGGAAGCACCAGAATACAAGATGCCATGAACCCCAAGGCTTGAAGGACTGTCCTTGCAGTCAGCCTGGACTGATGAGACAATTGATGGAAGTAAAGAGAAAGATTCTTTTGTTTGTCCGGGGTCAAAAAGGCCATCTGGGATGCTGTATTCAGTCTCACACCCAGAAAGCACATGTCCTGAGAGGGTACTAGACTGGACTTTATTTCGTTCACAGAATACCCCAGGCATCTTAGCACTGCTATCACATATTGTAAATGAAGAAGTTCGTCCCTTCCTTGGGCCAGAATCAGGCAATCGTCCAAATAAGGATAGATCTGTATCCCTCTTAGCCTGAAGAAAGCTATCACTGGAGCCAGAACCTTCGTGAACACTCTGGGCGCAGTAGATAAGCCAAAGGGCAATGCAGAGAACTGATAATGAGAAGTCCCAGCCCGAAAACGCAGATACTTCCTGCAACTTAGCCTGATTGGATCTCAAGGAGGCTTACCTTCATGTTCCTGAGTCACCATCCAGTGATCTTTGCCCAGCAGAGGTAAAAGCTGTTGTAACGTCAACATTTTGAACTTGGGAATGTCCAGATAAGTGTTGAGGATAGATAAATCCAAAATTGGTCTCCACGTGTTCCCCTTCTTTGGTACTAGGAACAGGCGAGAATAAAATCCTAGGCCCACTTCTGGCAGAGGGACCGGTTGTATTGCCCCTATTTGAAGCAGCAGAGAAATTTGTTTGTGAGCCTCTAGTCTTTGCTGAGGAGGAACGTCTGGCATGCCTTTGAAAGGAGGCAAGGTATGGAAATAAAACTTGTAACCTTGGTGTATGATATCCAATACCCATCTGTCTTGAGTAATCAAACTCCAATTTTCCTTGAAGAGTGCCAACCTTCCTCCCAAAGGTGCTACCAGGCAAGAAGGATCTGGCAGCTGAAAAGGTAGGTCATTGGGCCTGTTTACGAAAGGACTGGCCCCTGCCCTCACCCGAAGATTGTGCAGGTGAACTCCCTGTTCTAGGTCTGAAGGAGCTGTGAGCTCTGCCCCTACCACGTCTAGATCTACCCCTAGACTGTGAATCATAAGAAGGGTACATCCACCCCTTAGCAGGCCAATTCCTACTAAACTTCGGAGGCTGGACTTGCAAAAAATCTTTCACAGCCTGCATAGATTTAGCCTTGTCCTCCATTTTCTTCAAGACTGACTCCACAGGTGAACCAAACAACACATCAGACTGTAAAGGAGCATCCAAAATCCTTGTCTTAACATGGTCAGATAAATTCTGATCCCTCAGCCAGGCGTGCCTGCGAAGAACTGACCCAGTGGCAGCCACCCTAGACGAGGCCTGTACAGCATCAAAACCACATTGTAAAGAATGCTTACCCACCTGTTCAGAGACATGTACCAAATCTTGTAATTCTTTACACTCAATGCCTTCCGCCAGAGCATCTACCTTAGACTTCAATTGAGAAAGAAGATAGTTCTGATATTTCAACATGTGAAACTGGCAATTCAAAGCCCTCATAGCTAAGGTGGAAGAAGTATAGACTTTCTTTCCCCATCTATCCAAAGCTCTGGCCTCTATCTGGAGGAACGGGATTTTTTTACAACAGAGGCCTTGACACCCTTAGGTCCCTGACTAACAGTTTCTGGGTCCGCCCTAGGACTCTTATAAAGATATTTATGAGCCTCAGGCACCCTGTAATACCTATCCGGTTTAACAGGAGCAGGAGGCAAAGAATCAGGATTAAGTGAAGCCTCTGCAAACACATCTTCCACCACATCCAGAACAGGTGGTATAGCCAAAGGCCTATGCTGGGGTAAAAGCAAAATTTCCCTAAGCCTTTTCCTGGAATCAGAGAAGTCCTGACCTTCCCATTTAAAATGTTCCCTCATGGAATGAAGAGTCTCTGAAAAAGAAAAATCCTCTGGAGGAGAAGCAGAAGGAGTAGAATCATCTACATCAGAGTCAGAATAAGGAGAATACTCCTGCAAGTCTTCAGCCGAAGACTCTGAAACATCCGAAGCCTGCTCAAAACTCCCCAACTCTGGCTCCACCCTAGGCCTCTTATCAGGAGGGGGCAAAGAACCTCTAATCAAAGTAATTAAATCCTCTGCCATTTTAAGCATGTGCTTCTTGGGCACAGACCCTGATGAACTAGGAGTGACACCAACAGAAGCTAAACTTGGCCTGCCTCTGGGAGAAGCCTTGGAAACAGAAGGAGAGGGCCTAACCACCCTAGGAAGAGAGGGGAGTACAGAAACCTGAGAAGCCCCTTCAGCCTGACCTGCCTCCTGAGAGGCCACATCCTGCAATATTAAAGTCTCCCCCTGGGACTCCAGAGAAGCCTCCGGAACCACCAATTCCACTGACGCCTCTAAAGAACCGGCGTCCGTGCGGACAACTCTTCCTGCCTGGGTTTAGCTGCTTTGTCTTTGCGCTTCTTGAAGAAGCGCGCCGGAGCATCCGACGGCATATTATAGTTGCACCGCTTCCGAAGACCAACCTGGCACAATCTAACCTTCGCAATAGTGCGCTTATTGAACCTAGCACAAAAGCGACACCCAACAACGTCGTGCTCAGGCCCCAAACAAGGAATACACAAAGTATGATAGTCCCTATGAGGTATCTGTTTCCCACAAGAAATACAGTTATTTACTTTTTCTGACATCCGGTAAACCACTGAGGCAAGAAAAAACTAAAATATTCCCCAACGGGGTACTTAGCCAACTTTGACTCTGTCTGAAACTCCGAATTCGAAAAATTTCAGAGCTGACGGCACTTGCAACGCTGCTTCTGCATCGGACCATGCGGCAAAAAAGACTGAGGATATGACGTCGGTCATGCGCATTTGTAGCCTGACGTCCTGATGTCAGTCTTAAGCGCCTTGACCGACGTCAGCCTAATACTTTGATAATCGGGCCGACCGAGGACAGCGGACTACCCAAGTGTAAGGACTGCAGCAATGTGAGATGAAGAACATCACTCTGACCAGATGATCTCAGAGGAATCCCTGAATGATGTAGATAGCAGATTAAATGGAAATGAAAGTAAATTTGAATTTCTGCTGTAGCAAAGCACTTTCTAAAGTGGATTATCGTGAAAGAGCCAGAAGGAATAAAAAATATATGGTGTTCCAGATAAAGAAGGAAATATGGTGCATTTCCCAAGTGTGCCAGAGTTGCTTTCTTTTGGAATACAAAAGGCACAAAGGTCTCTTTCAAACAGTTCTTTACTAAAAACTTCATCGATACAGAGATCTACAGTCAAGTTCATCTCAACACAAGATAAAGATCTGCTCCTAAGAACAATATGGTCCAACTCCTATTACCTACAATGGCAAAACTATTAGATTTGACAATGATTATACCTACTCAATCTCCAAAAAGAAAGCCTGTGAACAGTTAATCAAGAGTCTTAAAAAAAAAAAAAAAAAAATTAAGGCTCAAATCTTATTGCCTGCAAAAATCAAAAAAAAATTCCTGTCAGAGGGTGTGACGCCCGTGCCCTGGCCCAGCAATCAAGGAGCCTCAATCCTCACCACTAGCACCAGTGAGGGGTATCTCATATGAGAGGAAAGGATAAATACACACAGTAAAGTGCAATTTCCCTCAAGAGCCCACAGAGATCAGTCACTTTGGGGCTGGTCGCTCCCTTGCTCTCCAGGTCCCCAATAAGACTCCCCACTGGCACAGCTATAGGGTCCACATCTCAGCCTAGTGGGTAAGCTAAAACCTCCAACACCCTCTCTGTCCAACCAGTGCTTTGTGCCCCTGCCCAAGTAGCTGACACACACACACACACACACACACCAAAAAGAGTTTATACAACTACAAAGACACTCCTGGGGAAGGCTGGCACAGACTCTCCAGCTGTGCCCCTTTTTCCCCCCAGACTATACAGTAGTACCAGCTGCCACCACCCATTAATATTTATCAGCTACTCAAAGGCCCTTAAAAAGGTGTCCAATTATTACTGTTGAATATTATCCAATTAGAAGTATAGTCCAGGGATAAAGCTATTAAAGTGGCTTTGTAAAATTTTACAAAAGGCATGCAAGTACTCTAGAGAGCATAAATTATCTCTACAAAAACAGGCACAGTTGAAAGGGTTTAAAATATTTAACAAATAGTCAAAACACAAGAAAACACTTTTTACTACACAGTGCTAGTCAAGAGTTCAGAAATCAGAGAAATATTTAAAATAATTCAGTAGTACAGTTCTGACATCACAGAAAAAACACTTAGAAATAGCTAGAAACTAGAAAGATTAGACTAAGAAAAAACACAAAGATAAACTTACACAATTCTAAGATAAAACTTACATATAGAGCAAGACAATGCTGGTGAGTTGGATGGTAAAGACAAAAATGTTTAATGCTCTCAGATTGTCTCAGTTTTTAAAATAATGTTCTTGGTTTATATTACATCATTCTTCGCACTCCCCCGAGTTCCCAGGTTAACAAAAACTACATTTACATTCTTCACCTCTGGGCAGAAACCAGAGCAATAAAGGACATTTATGCATGCAAAGTCTGGCCATTAACTATGGCCTTAAAACAATACACAGGATGCCTCACTCTAGACTTACTGACTCTGCGTTTTAACAAAGGGTCACATATGCTTTACTTGGTCACTAGAGTGCACTGTTATATTTTTTTCCAGTTCCACATGCAACACTATTTTTACCATTTAAAACACAAGCCTGTGGTTTACATTAATAATTTACAGATGACAATCTGGCTAGGCTGGCAGCCTTCACCTATCTTTACCCAATCTTCACAGAGGGTTAGAAGATTCTCATTTGATGAAGCTATAGACTTCACCGAGAAAAATAAACTCATTAAACAAGAAGAAATGCACTGGCAGGCAGCAAGTTTAAAGAGACATGCAATCAGAAATAGATGGTCAACAAAACAAAAATAAAAAGTTACAAGGAAATAAGAATTTTACTATCTTCTTGTTCTCTTTAGACTTACTACATCTCTTGCAACATTTTTTATATAGTGTAGAGAATATTTTGACAGTTAAAAGGATACTAAACATTTCAATGTAATCCTTATTAAATTTAATGATTTAAAAAAAGAGAAATTGTACAATAGTATCCATAAATAAGTTATTTTGCAGACAATGTAAAATTCACTTTATAACCAGTATGTTTCATGAGAGAGGATACTCACAAAATTTGATGAAAGAAGTGGGTCAATGTGTTACAGGAATGGGGCAAAAATACAAACCACTTTTAGGATCCGATTTAGACAACAACTTAGCAAGTTTTTTAACCATAATTACAGGGAATTGAATGGGACAGATCATCAGCAGAGATCCTTAATTATATTATACAGTCCTATTGTTCATGATGTCATTCAGATTATATTGAACGATTGGTATCGGATCACCAGTGACACAAGTCTCTCTGATATTATAGGCAATAAACCGGGAATAGTTTATAAGATGGGCAAAAACATCAAATGTTATTTAGAACAACATAGTACAACAAGAAAGGACAGAAGTAGTGAAAAGGTTCATTACACTACTAAATGTGGTTCATGTAACCAATGTAGATGCATTCCAGACAAAAAGGAAACTGATTCAAAACTTATTTAAACCCAAACTTAAATTTATTAAAGGGAATCGTAACACCAAAATGGTGGTCTATATAGCTATATGCAATGAATGCACAGGTTACTATGTGGGGAAGACGGATAGGTGTCTTAAAAAACGTATATACGAGCACATATGTATAATATAAGGAAGAGGGATCCCACAAGCGCTTTATATAGGCACATTGAAAAGAAAGGTCAGACACATGAATTTAAATTTGCTACAATAGAGACCATTAAAAATGATTCCCGAGGTGGAGACTAAGACTATTAAGTTATAGGGAGACTTGGTGGCAGTTATATCTTGATGCCACTTCACCTCCTCGGCTTAACGATTTCATATCTAGCAAGTCAATATTGGAAATGAGTTAGTAACACTTTTTATGTCCTCCTTAATCACAGAGGAATAGTCATATTAAAGGATAATACATACAAGTACATAGGCAATTTTCTTTAGCATAAAGTAAATACATACTCAATACACTATTATATTGGTGACTCTGTGGCCAAGTCTTCTTTAGTAGCTGCTATTTCATAGTTGCTATTTTGTACTTATTCAGTTATCTATAGAACCCTTTGTCATGTATATTAGAAACAATAGTGAAATAAAAACTTTTTTTTAATTAATGATACTTAAACTCCAAAATCCAATTATTTGTACATATTCTTATTAACTACTGGTAATACGGAATCTTCATAAAATACATTATTAAAATCAAAAAATACTTTGGGTAAATCTCTGGAATAAAATGTAATCATAATAAAAACAGAACCAATGATAATAAACGCTTTGTACCTTTTTAAATTGAATGTAACTGGGAAAATAAACAATTTAAATAATTAGGAGTCATTATAAAAACTAAATGGAAAGAAGTAGTGACATTAAATGATAAAAAAATGAACTAATAGTATTTCAAAACTAATTGAAAACTAGAACAGAACTTTCCTGACAGAAGACAAACTTATGCTAAAAAAAAAAAAAAACTACCACCAAATATATTGTAGCTTGCTCAATCATTACTATTATTACCCCCCCCCCAAAAAAAAGACACTTAAGGAGGTTAAATACTATACTATTACAATTTTTGTGGCATCCTCAAAAAACAAGAATATCTTAGGACTGCCATACCAAGAGCTGCGAAGAAAATAGTACTGGATTCCCCCAATACTGATCTTTATACCAAAACCATCTTAAACACTAACTCTGGCTAAACTCAACATACAATTCAAACTGGAAATGCCTGTATGAAATAATTCCAGCTACAAATATGTTACTTGAAACTAAACATAAAGTTTCATCAAACAGTGTAACATAGTGGGTGCTAAAAGACTATTGCTTGAACAATGGAAGCATTGCAGAGTTTACTTTTGGAATTAAATATATACTATACAACTTTAAAATGGTAATTTAATAATGGTACGTTCTGCAGAAAAACACTTTTAGCCAAGGACAAGTACAAACTGGTTAAATATGCAGAAAATTTATAAATAGTCGTTAACAAGTACCTCTAGCAATGAACAGTAAACCCATTCCAAAACGGTTAGATTTTTTTTCAAATTAATACTATTAGACAAGAATAAATCATGCTTCTCAATTTAGAAAATTAAGAAAAAATCATGCTTCTCAATTTAGAAAATTTTAAGAACTGAACTTATGGGGGTTTTGATCCGTCTCATTGGGAATATTCTACAAAAATAAAGAAGGAACCATTTCCAAAGGTCAATAAGAAGCTTTACATAAAGTCTGTAAGCAACTCCACATCATCCGTTTATTGGGGAATTTTAACATGGAAGTTCTTACACAGACGTTTTCTAGTAAAGTAATGTCTTTCGGCTTAGTGGTCGCCACAGCGGAACGTCGGTCCGCTTATGATTAGCAGTAGATTTTTTATGGTGCTGAGGTACCAGCCCGACACCCAACCTTCAACAAAGGCACACCCATTCACGCACACACCTACCTGCATGTCTTTAAATGTCACTCGACCACGGGGAGGACATGCAGACTCCAAACAGAAGGTGCTCCAGCCGAGAATCGAACCGGAGAACCTCTTGCTGAGAAGCAACAATGCTAACCACTGCACCACCGGCTAACCACCGCAGCTCATACATAGAAGTGTTATAATACCATATAAAATAGCACGTTTTATAAAAAAGAAAACCCAAGATATTGTAGATGCAATAATAATTTAGAGGCAGCATACGATCCTGAAGTGTCAAAAGGTTGTTTTACTTTGGAAGAATTTAGAAATTTTGCTAAAGCCTTGTGGTCAGACAACTGTGATACAAACAAATTAATCTATTTAAATGTTCCAATTCCAGGTCTTATTCCTAAAACTAAAGTGCCTCTCTTATGGTCGACGTTTAACCACAGACCGCTGTGGTGGAATTCTAGTATAAATCTTATGGCATAAATTAAAATATAAAAAAAGCTCATGGTCCTAAGGAATCACGTAACACTTCAAAACTCCAAAATAGAACTCAAAAACCTAAATAAAGAACGTTGATGCAAAAATCAAATCCTCCAATGAAAAGTATGAATTAAATCACCAACTCCATAAATGACAGCAACAAAGCCCTTTTCATTTATGTTAGAATTCTTAGGAACAATATCCAATACTGCACTCAGTTAATTAACAATAACAGATGCTCAGCCTTTGAGGACATAGCCAACATACTAGAAGATGGGGGGGGGGGGTAATGTCTGAACTGAATTTATCTCCTCCAAACTTTTCTTCCCCTGCTATTATGGCTCCATCCCCAAAGTTATTTCCGAGGAGGGACGCAGGGCATTCTTCATGGCCAAGAACAATAATTCTATGGGTCCAGATAAGATGCCTGGCAGTTTGTTATTAACACTAAGCACAGTCCCAAAGGCTTGAAAATAAATCTACTGAATATCAGCCTCTCAGGTGGATTCATGCACAACATGTGGAGAACAGCCATGGTCGGCCCACTCCTCACATGCAGAACAAAGACATTTTAGTACCTGAAGTTCATTAGGACTTGCCAGACATATGTGCAACACAATGAAACACATTACTACACATTACTATAGAACTTATAAACATTAGTAGTTTACAGTCCTTGGGCCCAAACCAGAAGGTAGATCCCGCCTACTAAACTTAACAGAAATCTTTGAAAAAGTCACAAAGGCATTAGATGAAGGTAAATGGGTTACACACACCAGTTACTTACACATGCGATACCATTCCACATTCTGACACAAACTAAATGTAAACCTTATGTAACCCATTGAATAGTGAATGGACTCACTAGAAAGAACCCAATCTTTCAGTACAGGTGACAAACTCATCTAAAACAGCACGTTATTAGCAGGGTCCTCCAAGGATTAGTACTACGGCCCCTGAATTTGGTATTTCTACTATGTCAAAGCAGAAATCAAAAGGTATGTGGCTGAGCAACTCTGCAGACAACCATCAAATGTCTGCTGGATTCCTATATGCTCCAAGTGGGCACAACGCCTACAAAGCTATGTTGCCAGGAGAAAGCGCAAAACCTAAATGACAAGAAGATATAGTACTGATCTTTTGGGAAACTAACACTCATACATCTGCTACATAAAATTATGCTCCCTTCAAGACAGGCATGGTCATTAAGGACCTGGGTAAATCTGAAGAGTAAACTTTCTTTTAAACCACCATGTATCCACCATTTTACTAGGCTACACATGATCTACCTAATCAACAGCCTACTGTTAAACCCTTGCCTTGTTTCTTTGTAACGCTGGGCCGAGCCTGAAAATAGTACACAGTAACACAGCTAGTACAGTGTTTGATAAAACAGTACGCTTACGTAAACTGCAAACAAGAGATTAAATGTACATCCAAGT